>NC_142200.1:150581568-150729068 GCF_049639895.1 Pseudopodoces humilis
AAAAATTATTTGGGAGAATCCTCACAAGCCAGAAGGGCTGGAATAAATCAGGCGCTCGAAGACATCAGCTTTTCCCACCTGTCCTCGCCCTTTCCTGCCAGCCCACAGCCAGGGCACCTCCAGGAACGGTGTCCAGACGTCTCCTCCTTGCCCAGGAATAACAAACACCTCCAGGGCGGTCTCTTCCCAACGCCTCTGCGGGCAATTCCTCGTGTGAGTCCGTTTCCCTGCCTGACTCATTTCCTGTTTTGCCCAGATGGAAAAGAGGCACCTGGTGCTGGCAAGTGCCAAAAGTTGCATCTTTGGGGTTTGGGGAGGGTGTGGGGACGGTTGCTGGGCTCCCTGCATCACCAGACCTCTCTGTTTGCCAGGACAAACACCACCTGACCTGCTGGGAAGCGGGACAGGAGCTGGGGTGTTTGGAGCTCTTTCCAGTCTCCTGGTTGTGTCCTAAACTCTGGTTTCTGGAAGTTGGACACCCAAAATCCATCTTACAGCCAGACCAGGGGGTGGGATGGTGTCCTGGATCCCCTCCCCAGCCCGGAGTGGGGAGGTGATTGGGAATGCCGTGAGCCAGAGGTGGATAATCCCAGCCAGACCTGGAATATCCATGCCCAGCCCTGAGGAACCCACGGTGGACACGTCAGAGGAGAAGAGGGGAGCTCGGTGGTGATCCCCAAATTCAGGATCTCCTCAAGGGATGTGTGGTGGCAGGGAACAGGATGAGGGGGGCACCAGCGACCTCCTGACCAGGCGGAGAGGGAGGAAACTGCTCCTCCTTCCCTTCCGTGGAGACTTCCCACCTCATCCCACACATCAGGGGAGCAACAACCTCCAGGGGAAAAAATGGCACCAAAGAGCTTCTTCTCCTTTTCCACCTGCTCTAAAAACACCCCCGATGGATCCAGCCGAGGGGGATCCAAGGAAAAAGCAGAAATCTCCGGGATTACTGCTGTAAAGGCTGTCCCAGCACGTGACTCCCAGCAAACATTCCCCAAGCCTCCCGACTAACGAGAGGCTGTTAGTGCCAGCTAATTAATTAACAGCCAGCTTGTGACTGGCTTTTGGAGCCCCCCGGCCACAGGGAAATTAAGTCAGAACAAAGGGAATGAAATCTCCTGAACGGAAAATTTTTGGGGGTGGGAGCCCAGGACAGTTCCAGGAATAAACTTAATAGGCTTAGGAGTATTTAGGTGTAACTAGAGCGGAGCAGGGCTTCACATGCTGCTCGTTAATTTATTCCATCCTCCGGACTGAGGGGACAGAAAGGAGAGAAATCCACGGAGAGGAAGGAAAGCGAACAGGAAAATGTCTTCAAAGGGGAAATAAAATATTTCAGGTGACCTTAAAGATTTACCCCCCAATGGGGTTGGGAGAGGGGCGGTGTGGCAATGTGGGCACAGGGTGAGGTGACAGAAGGTAGGGAGGTGGATTTTGTCACCTTCTGCTCCTGCCCAGCTGCCTGGCAGAGACCTTTTCCATGCATTTCACGGAGAAGAGGAGCTGCAATCCCTCCCAAAGTGAGGATGTTGGAATTTCAGGTGGATTGCTTTCCTCTTTCTTCATGCTTTTAAGCCACATCAAAACACTCCTGTTCCCGATTTAATGGATTTCTTCCCAATAACTGCCCTTCCTTTTGGTCCATCATTTCCAGTCTCCCGAAAACCACTGGATTTTGGAAAGCGTTGGGCACAGGACAATCCTTGGCCCAGTTTTTTAAGCAGTTTAAGTTCCCGACTCCCCCCGGCCTGCAGCAGCTCCTGGTGTTCAAATATTCCTGGACAGATCCCTGGGGGCTTCCAGTCTGAAGTTAGACCCAGGAAACTTTCCCTGATTTTAGGCCACAGGAAACAAACAAAAAAAAGTTGTTTTAGGATTTTTTTTCGTGAATTCTGCTTTTCCAGGCTCCCAAATAAAAAAGGATCCTGCAGATATTCCACAGGCAGCACCAGTGAACTCCCTGTGCTTCCAATCAGCTTTTTTATTCCAGAATCCCTCATTTCAGCGATCACATCCCAAAGGAAAATCATCTCGGAAAATGTTTCCACCCCAAACTTTCTCCAGCTGCAAAATGAAATCCTGGAGGATTCACCTGGGAGGGGAACGGTTCTTTTCCAGAGCGGAATTCTCCTCTCACAACTGTTAAATTTCAGCCCGATTTCCCCTTCAGCAAATGGACAATAAACAACCAGGGAAAGATGGGATTCGAAACTTAGACAGGACCTTGATTACAGCAGAAATTATTTTGATAGGAAAAATAAAATGATAAAATAAATGAAATTAAAAAATGAAATGAAATGAAATGAAATAAAAAATAAATATAATAATATATATAAAATAAAATAAAATAAAATAAAATAAAATAAAATAAAATAAAATATGAAATGAAATTAAATGAAATAATAAAAAAATAAAAATAAAAAATTAAAAGCAAATGAAATTAAAATAAAATAAAATAAAATAAAATAAAATAAAATAAAATAAGAAATTAAATGAAATAAAATAAAACCGAATATAAAATAAAAAATAAAATAAATAAAATAAAATAAAATAAGTCATGGAAAGCTCTCCCAAATTATCCTGACGGCTTCCAGACCAGTGGGATTCACCTATGAGGAAAGTGGGGTGGGTGGGGTCTGCATTCCAATGAAAAATCAGGATGGAATGGGAAGTTTGAAGACAATTTTCCCTTTTTTCCGTGTGCTTTAATCCACATTTCAACAGCCCCTGCTCATGTCTGATCATTTCCTTATATTCCTGATTATTTCCTGATTTAACCGATGGAATTTCTTCCCGTCCTGAGCCAAACAGGGACAGCCTGAGGAGCCGAAATTACCCGAGAGGTCGTTCCCCCGCATTGTAATAAACATTCCACATCCCAATTTTCCTCCTCTCCCTCCGGAGGGTGCAAAGCGACATTCCCAGCTCGGGAATGTCATTAGAGAGGGGCTTTAAAAGAAAGCAGGGCACACAAAAATGTGATGACTTGTCAAAAGCGCAGCCTGCGAGGTGTTTAAGGCATGAATTTCCTCCCAGTGAAGCCCCGCCGAGGGAATATTGGATTCGGCCCGGAACGGGAGCGATGATGTGGCACAGATTTATGGCTGTCCCCCCGTAATTCCCAGGAAAGGGGGCAGGAAAGGAGCCCCGTGTGGAAGGGCCCGTAAAAAAACCCCCAGCCAAGCCCTGCCTTGGCTCTGAGCCACGGCTGCCAGGGGGTTCGGAATTTTGGGATGCAGCACGGCTCGGCAGGAGCGCGGATTTGGTGTGGATTTACCCTTTGGATGGGAAATCCTTCGGGATTCTTTGGATTGGGGAATTGCAGGGGGTTAAACAGCATGAGCTGCGTTGGAAAGGAGCTGGGGGAACCCAAACTGGAGAGGAGAAAGTTCCAGGGAGAGCTCGGGGCCTGAAGGGGCTCCAGGAGAGCTGGAGAGGGACTGGGGACAAGGGATGGAGGGACAGGACACAGGGAGTGGCTCCCACTGCTTGGATGGGATATTGGGAAGGAATTCCTGGCTGGGATGGAATTCCCAGAGAAGCTGTGGATGTTCCCTGGATCCCTGGAATTGTCCAAGGCCAGGTTGGATGGAGTTTGGAGCAGCCTGGGATGGTGGGATGTCCCTGCCCGTGGAATGGAACTCGGAGATCCTCAGAGGTCCCTTCCAAACCAAACCCTTCCATCATTCCATGATTCCACAATCACCTGAGCTGCCTGGACTCGAGAGGGGCCCAGACCCTTCTCTCCCGTGTTCCTTTCCCATCCCTCCACCACAGCCACCACCAACCATTCCCAGCCAGCCCAGGGAACCCTGGAAAGCCAAATTCCAACGTGAATTCCAACAAAAAACCTGAATTGCTCTCGGAGGTGGCACCATCATGGGATCATCACATCCCAGAATCCTTTAGGTTGGAAAAACCTTTAAATCCATGGAATCCAACTGCTCAAATCCACCACTAAACCACATCCCTGAATGCCACAGGTCTTTTAAATCCCTCCAGCCTGCACCGCCAGGAGAGAACAGATTCACAGGGGTGCGGCCAAATTCCCAAAATAAAACCAAATATTCTCCGTGTGTCCCCTCTGGAACTGGGAGCAAGTCAGGGCATGGGATGATTCGGAAAAAATCGGTTGGATTTTGTAACATTCAGGAATCTCCTTCCTCCCCACAGCCTCTCCGGTTCCAAACCGGTGTGAGGTCAGAGCTGGGCCGAGCACCGATAAGGATGTGAGAGGACTTGTCCGAGCAGGTGGAGCTCCGGGATTGGTTTTCTTTGGGATGAGTTTTCCAACTGGCCGCGTTTCAGCGCGGGAAGCGGAATGTAAACATTGGATCCCGTTCAGCAGCACTTGGCGTCAGCAGAGCCGCAAAAGGGACAGCTTTGACCCTGGAATTCTTCAAGTGACTCCAAAACCTGGGTTTTTTTCGCTACTAAAGAACGTTTTTTTTTTTTAATTTCCCCATTTTTCCCCATTCTTTAAGGAGGAAAAGTTGTTCCGCGATGCCTGGAATTGTGGGATCGTCCTGGGAGATAAAGGAGAAAGGAGCTTTGTATCCGTGTTTTATCCAGAGGCATTCTGAGGTCCAGAGAGGTCACACAGCAGGTCATTGGGATTGGAATCCACGTCTCTTGATTCCCGGCCCAAAATTTAATTTGGAGTCAAATTTGACCTGACAGGATCCTTGCAAGCCTGGAATTTTACAGGATATAAAAGTAAAACGATCAGCTCTGACTCAAGCGCCTTCCCGACTGCAACAAATACATTTAGAAATTAAGGAAAAGGGGAAAAAAAAAATGGCATAAATTCAGTATTCAGTTCACAGCTCTATCTCAATCCAAAGATATTTTAAAAATAAAAAGGTGGGGGAAAATAATTCCAAACCTGGAGAACGTTGTCCTCCAGAATCCAGGCTCGTATCTCCCAAACTCCCCAATCCTTTGGGATCTTTCCCAGGTAATTTGAAGCAGCTGACATTTCCCCTCCATGAAAGAATAAACATTTAATTTGCACTGCCGAGCTGTGGGAGGAAGAATTCTAATCCTGTTTGCTCCGGCTCAGCCAAAATCCAGGGAATGGGAGCTCTTCCCTAATTAGCGCTCCACATGGAGCGAGTAATTCAATTAGGGATCCCAACGGGGAGGATCGGGCCGAAACAATCCAAACCCAAGGTTTAGCAAACGGGATTTAAATCCCATCCACTCTCCCGGGTCAGCGATTCCCAGGTGGGAACGGTCGGAAAGTCGGATCCCAGAGGGTCCGGGATTGATGGATTCCATAAGGATGAGCCGGTGGCGCTTCCCAGGTGGATTCTTGGTTGTCCAGATCATTCCTGCTCTTTTGGAGCTCCTCCTTGGCAACCCCTGTGGAAAAGCCAAGGGTTAAAGGGATTTCTGAGGAAAAGAAAATCTTCCCTAGACAAAGGTGGCTCCCGTGGAAGACCCCAGCAGGAAAAATTCCAGCCAAATCCACAAAATCCACAGTTTTTTGGCCTTTTCATTACATTTTATGTCCCTTTTCTCTCACCCTGCCCCGTATTTTTCATCAATATTTTTCCTTCTAACACACTTTTGGGATCAGTTAGGAACAGGATGGAGCAAAACTGCCCGGAGATACCAAAAAATGACAGGATCATGGCCAGAGGGAAAGAAAAATTATTCTGGAAGCAAAAATATGGAAGGAAAATCAAAGAAATTTCTTAAATATGTGAGAGGTTTTTGCAGAGACACACAGAATATTTCTTCCAAGGAAATGCCGAAATAATAGGGACAGGATTTCTTTGTGCTGCTGAAGATAGAGAAATGGAGTCAAGGAGGGAGCAAATTACCCAGAAATTTGGGATGAATCCAGGGAATCTTGCTTTAGAAATCCCTTGATGGCCTGCAAAGGGAGCCCAGGGTGATCAAGCTCATCCACAGGGGTTTAAAAAGAAATTTCCAGAGATCTGACAGGAATTTTCTCTGTGAGAACTTTCCAGTGGCACCTGTAAGACGATGGATGGATTTGTCACTTTGGAAAAAGCTTGGAGCCTTTGTTATTAGGGATTTCAATTCCATAAATATTCCCTGAGCGGAAATTTCTGTATTTGATGCTGGGCTTGGATTATCATGGAATTGGGGATTACCACCTTTGAAACCTCTCAGGTGATTTCCTGGGCAATATTCCTGTGGGAAGAGGCAACTCCTGTAAATTTGGCAGGGATATTCTCTATCCAAAGCGGGATATTTCTTCCACAAGGCACAATTCCTGCTTGGAGCAAGGATGGAAAATCAAACAGGATCTGTTGTTCCCAGGAGGTGCCCGATGTCCACCTGGAATGTCACACCTGCCCCCCATCCCCGTGACGTCACCGTCCCCATGGCAGCAAAGTGACGTCACCGCGGGAGGAGGGCGGCTGGAATCAGGAGCGGGATTTGTTTGGAAAAGCAATCGGAGGGAAAAGAGGAGCGGGAATAACGGATCAACAGGCAGACGACGTCCCTGCGCTGTGCCACGGGAATTACAATTCCAAACGAAGGGACGTGCTGGAATTTCTGGGAAAATGATGCCCGGCTAAGAGAGAGAAATAAAAAGGAAGAGTTAGAGCAGATATCGGAAATCATCACATTTTTCCAGGCAGGATCCCAAAGCCACAGGAAATGACCTTAAAATCCATCCAGTCCCTCCCTGCCATGGCAGGGACACCTCCCACCATCCCAGGCTGCTCCTTGGGCCTTGGACACTTCCAGAGGCATCCCAGATAATCTTGATTATCCTATGGATTGCTCCAAGGATTTCCAAACATCTGCTTCTCTCCATACCAGATTTCTTAATCCCAAAAAATCTCAGTTTGGCTTCAATATCACCACTAATCTTGGAATTAAAACTGAGCTTTGGCCTAAGCTAAGGAAGTGATTTTATTTATTTATTAAGTTAAGCCAGCTGGAGAGGTGTTGGTTTTTAATTAGGTATTAAAATATTAATAAAAGGAAAAACTTTGAATGCTTGAGATGTAAAACCCCACAAAAAATGATTTCAGATTTTCCGTTTTCCTTCAGCTAAATGTACACCCAAGATACTTCCTGGAGGTTTCTGTATAAACTCACCAAAATATTTATTTATAATATATTTTATATAAACTATACATTTTTAATTGTACTTATTTCTATTTTACAATTAATTTATACATGAAAAAGCAAATTCTTTGCCAAACCTTCTCAAAAATACAAAAAAAATGCAATATAAAATTATAAAAATAAAAATATAAAATTATATAAAAATACAATATAAAAACGCAGCTTTCAATATAAAACTTGGAATTTCCAGACCACAAAATCCAAGGGATGCTACTGCAGGAATTGGCCAGGAAATGATTTCCATAAATTATGTAAGGAAAAACGTGGCCACATTTCCAGAAAAAACAGGGATTTCCATCAGCTGCCGTCCTATCTTTAATCCCTTCCCAAATCCAGATAAAAATCCCATTCCGCTGCCTGATTTTAATTGTTATCCAAGTGAATCCAGCTTCCCAAAGGAAATGCAGATTCCCAGGTGCTCGGAGTGAAAATCATCTCTGGTTTTTGCTGTCTTTGTTCCGAGCCCTTTCCAAAGTTTGGGGATGGAGCACTGGAATGGGATTGAACTCCCTTAATTCCCTCTGCGCTAATTAATTTGCAAATTTATGCAGAAAAATGTGGGTCCCCCTAGTGAAGAGTCAGGAAAAGGCCAAATTAGTCCAAAAGTCCAAATATGGAGCAAATTTAGGGATTTAGGGTGACCTGGGCAATTATTATTAATATTAATAATAAATATTATATTATATTATATTATATTATATTATATTATATTATATTATATTATATTATATTATATTATATTATATTACATTATATTATATTATATTATATTATATTATATTATATTATATTATATTATATTATATTATATTATATTATATTACATTATATTATATTATATTATGTTATATTATGTTATATTATGTTATGTTATGTTATGTTATGTTATATTATATTATGTCATATGATATGATATGATATGATATTATTAATAATATAAAATATTATAATTTCAATATAAATATTAATAATGATAATGTATTGTTAATACACTGGCTGTGCTAATTAGGGCTTTAATTCCATTGCACGGACACAGGGAAAGAGTGAGGGAAAATCGTCCCACGTGGACATGGAGAGGACAGGAAAAGCAGCCGGAATCCAGCACATGGATCAGCAGCTGGAATCCAGCACATGGATCAGCAGCCGGAATCCAGCACATGGATCAGCAGCTGGAATCCAGCACATGGATCAGCAGCCGGAATCCAGCACATGGATCAGCAGCCGGAATCCAGCACATGGATCAGCAGCCGGAATCCAGCACATGGATCAGCAGCCGGAATCCAGCACATGGATCAGCAGCTGGAATCCAGGACACCTCAAAAGTGCCCACGGACAGCTCTGATCCCCACGGAGACACGGAGCTCTTCCTCTGGGAAAACGATCCGGGTGTGCTTCCATGGGGAGCTCTGGAGTGTCCACAGGACCTCCAGCTCCGGAGGGATCTGTTCCCCAAGAATCTCCTGCTACCTCCAGACCTGCCCCAACCTCACCGGGGTTTTGGCACCTCCAGTGACTTTTGGCAGCGGATTCCTGCCTGTCATCTCTAAAACCTTGGATTGGCTTTTGCATGTGGAATTGTTTGTTGTTGTTGTTGTTGTTTAGAAGTTGTTCATTGTAGAATTGTACTGGTTGTGGTTTTTTGTGTGTTCCAACTGAATGTTTGACTGTCATAAGCATTATCCCTGTTTTTGTGGTCCCTTACTCATTTGTTTGTTGCTATTGATGCATTGTTTGTAAGTTTAATAATCCCTTTTAAGTTTGTTACTTCTGAGGTTTTCAAAGCAAATCCCCTCACCAGCAGCATCTTACAAAGAATTTTTAACCTGCCCCAGAAGACTTGTAACTTGACACCACGGTGTAAGAGACGGTCCGAAGATTCCCTCATCTGTCTCACAACCGTCTCAAGGACAGAGACTGAGACCCTGAATATCACAAGGGACTTGGTTTGGGGGTTTGGGCCTAGCTGAGATGGATGTTTGCCAAGTGATTGTTTGCAGGTGGTTGCACGGTACACTGCTCTCGTTCCTGCTGGTGAGCAGAGGCTTGGTAACCTGCGCAATGGGTTTTCCATGACTCATGGCTCTCGTTCCTGCTGGTGAACAGAGGCTTGGTAACCTGCGCAATGGGTTTTCCATGACTCATGGCTCTCATTCCTGCTGGCGAGCAGAGGTTTGTGCGTGGTACCCTGTGCAATGGGTTTTCCATGACTCATGGCTCTCGTTCCTGCTGGTGAGCAGAGGTTTGTGCGTGGTACCCTGTGCAATGGGTTTTCCATGACTCATGGCTCTCGTTCCTGCTGGCGAGCAGAGGTTTGTGCGTGGTACCCTGCGCAATGGGTTTTCCATGACTCATGGCTCTCGTTCCTGCTGGTGAGCAGAGGTTTGTGCGTGGTAACCTGCGCAATGGGTTTTCCACCACACATTGCCCTCGTTCCTGCTGGTGAGCAGAGGCTTGGTAACCTGTGCAATGGGTTTTCCATGACTCATGGCTCTCGTTCCTGCTGGTGAGCAGAGGCTTGGTAACCTGTGCAACGGGTTTTCCAGGACTCATGGCTCTCGTTCCTGCTGGTGAGCAGAGGTTTGTGCGTGGTACCCTGTGCAATGGGTTTTCCACCACACATTGCCCTCGTTCCTGCTGGTGAGCAAAGACTTGCACGACACGGATCGCTCTGGACCCTACACCTGCTCCCCGCGCAATGGAATTCATCACAATGATCATCAGTCTCCTCTGGCTTTGGCCCTGCGCCCCTTGCTTTGCAAAAGACTATGAAATTATACCCCAAATTTACCTTCCTTTGAGATCTCCCCAACGGACAGAAGACTCTGCGTCGTTGGACGGCTGAGTGGACTTTGACATTGGTAGCTATAATCCCCTCACTCTCTTTTCCTTATGCTTTGCTTTCTCCTTTCTCTCCCTCTATCACATGTTAGTGCTGATGAGCACTCAATAAAGTGTGTTTTGCTGTTTAAGTCCTTGGTTTGCTGATAATCTTTCGTACTCTAAGACCGACTAAAAGAACCACATCACGAACCCCACCTCGCGGATCGTGACACACGGCAACGGTGCACACTAATGAGGAACTTCCCCCCCAAAACCTCAGTTACCCCAATGACAGCAAACTGTTGGAGGAGAAGAAGTTACCAGCACCAACCAACAACAACTTTAGGGGTGGGACTGCCAGCAACAAGCTGAGGGGACAGAGATTATAAAAGGACCTGTGAAGTTCGAAGAACTGCCCTTTAACTGTGGATTGGCTGCAGCTGAGGACCCGACACTGCAGACTTGGGTCTACATCTCTTTTAGAGAGTTTTTTATAGAAATTTGAGTGCAGATTAGCTGCACTCACTGCAGGGCCGCTGAGCTCTTGCTTTGGGACCAAAATGCCGGTTCAGCCAGAGGATTCCTCAATCCTCAGACCTGGGACTTTTTTTAAATTTCTTTTCTTTTTCTCTCCCTCACCCATTATCCCTTCCTCCCCTTTGTTCTTTTCCCTTAATAAACACCCTAGTTTATTTGAGCCCCCAAAGCTGTGTCTTTTTCCTCACACTGCCCAGTTTGGACTCCCAGCACATCCCAGATGATTCCTGATGTCCGTTCCTGGCTCGAGACGCCCAAGGAGGCATCAAAAGAGGCGAGGAACGGAATTTCAGCTCCTGGCCTGGGCTGTGGATCCATCCTGTTCCCACATCCCGGGATCCTGGGCCTGCCCCATTCCCCTCCAAGTTTTCCCATCCCACGCAGGGCACTTTGAACTCGTTCCAGTCTCTCCAGAAGGAGACAGCGTTTCCTGTTTCCAACCCCAGCCAGCTCCTTAATCCTTTTATCCAGCTCCGATTGTGCCAGCTTGTCCTTGCGTTCCTCTTTGACCTCACCTCGATTCCTTCTGCCGCAGGCTCCGCTCCCTGCACAAGGAATCTGCTTTAAATGGAATTTTGGAGGTTTTAGGGAGAGAAACTCTGGAGCAAATGGGTTTAAACGCAATTCCAGGTCAATCTTTTCCATTCCCCATCCGGCTGTGAACCAGAAAGATCTCCCTGAGGGAGTTTTCCCAGCCAAAAAACTGGGATGAAAACACTTCCTTACTTCAGACCGGACGTGGTCTAATTCCTTCAGATTTCCAAAGTTCCTCAAATGAAGAATTGGCTTAAATTTTCTCAGGAAAGTAATTTTGGGATGCACAATTTGAGATTAAATTGGCTCTCCCTGTGCTCCTTCGATTCCTTCACCAGCAGGAATTTTCAGGGAATCTCCGGGAAGTGGATTGTGATTTTACATTAAATATGGAAAAGGAATTTTGCCACAGAAAGGATGAACCTTAAAAACTTCCAAGTAATTCAGGATTAAGCATTTCCTGCAGATCACTGAGGTGCTCCCTGAGTTTTTTTTTAAGGTCCAAGGCCCAGACAGGAATTGTTGGTTTGCACCAGGAGAAAACCTGATTTTCACTGCTTTACCCACAGATTTTAATTTGTTTTAATCAAATAATCCTTTCCTTTTTTGACAAATCCCTGCTAAAAACTGTAAATATCGTCATTTTATTTCAGGCAAATTAAGATTCCTGAGATTTTCCCCCTGTGTTCCTGTTGTCCAAATACAGGCAGATCCTGCAGTTCACCGGGAGGAGAAACACCAAATTCCAGTGGAACAGAATTAAAGTTCTCCAGATTCAGCTTTAATTAAATCCCTGATTTTTTTCAATCCAGGGGTCTTGACCTCTAAAACAAATAATTTCTCCATCTTCCAATGCCTTTCCAGAGTGATGAGCCAGCCCAGAGAGGGGTTTTTTAGAGGATTTTGTGGATTTTGAGGGAAATACCCTGCTCCAAACTCTCTCATTATTTTATTAATAACTGCAATGGCTGCAACAGCTCCTCTCCCACTTCCCACCTCCTTTCCAGGCTGGAATTTCAGCCGTTCCAGGAGTAAATTAGGCATTTTCACCAGGAGACCCCTGATAAGGTGCACAGTGAGAATTTAAACCTGATTAAGTAAAAGGACCACAAAGAAAGAAGTATTTCCCCATCATTTACAAAAGAAAAAAGACAGGAACTGGATGAAATCCTAATTTTTCATCCGTCCTTCCCTTTTTTCCCTCAATAACTTTGGATTTTTCTGGCTGTGCAGACAAACCCTTCTTTTTTACATTTTTTTTCCTCTCCCCTTTTACATTTCCTTTAAAAATTTCCTTTCAAATTTTCCTTTAAAACTTTTTTTTAGCCTCTTCCCCCCCACACCTTCCCTTCCCCATTTTCCAATCATTTTCCAAGCGCCCTCCCAGCAAATTTGTCACCCAATTCCAAAGGAAACATCACCCTTGGACAGCTCCTTCTGCTTCCAGCCGTGACCTTTGGAAACCAAACAGCCCGGAGCAAACACGGGGAGATAAGGAAAGGTTGGGAGCGCGGTTTTTATTTGCTCCAGGTGTGATTGATAAAGCTGTCCCTGAATCCTGCCAGTTGGAAAAGTCTCAGCGGGAAGGGCTTTAACCCTTTGGCTGAATCCCGGTGGATATTTATCCAAATAAGTGGGAATTATTTGGATTCTCTCTTGAAAACGCACAAGGAAAGGTTTCAAATCCAGGATTTTTCCAGATGGTGATTTGGGATTGAAGTCTCCAGCTCCAGCTGGGATGCAGAGGGAAAAAGGAATTTCTGCCCTTTTTTAAATTTGATAATTTATTTTGGATGGCTCACGTTGTTCCTCTGTTCCACCGTTTCCGCTGTGAAGATAAGACTCGGTGCTCCCATGGAAATCAGGGAATCCTGGAATGGTTTGAGCTGGAAGGGATTTTAAGGATCATCCCGTTCCAGCCCCTCCATGGGCAGGGACATCCCATAAAGCCCTTGGGGATTGACTGATGGAGACGGTTATGAAAAAAAACCCAGCATCAAGTCTGTAAATCCGGAATTCCCAAGGCCACCACTAATCGGTGTCCCCATGTGTCACATCCACACTTTCAAATCCCTCCAGGAATGGGCATTCCACCGCTTCCCTGGGCAGCTGTGCCAGGGTTTGAGGAACCTTCTCGTGAAGGAATTTCTCCTCGAGGTTCATCCTTTCTGTGGCAAAATTCCTTTTCCATACTTAATGTAAAACCACAATCCGCTTCCTGGAGATTCCCTGAAAATTCCCGCTGGTGAAGGAATCGACTGAGCACAGGGAGGGACAATTTTCTTTCTAAACTTCCCACCTAAAATTTTCTCTCTGATCTCCCAAATTCCCCATTGCAAGCCTTGCACTTAAAGCAGGTTTTTTTTTTTCCCCCACGGAAAAGAATTCAAGTTCAAAATGTGGATTTACCAGAAATCCCAAAACCTGGAAATTCAGTAATTCCCTCAGTCTGCTATGGGGAGGTGCCTTCCTTTTCCTCCTGGATTAAACCTCTCCATGTGAAGACACCGAGCCCTCCTCCTCTCCTTCTGTGTGGAACTCGGTGTCTCCATGATCCAGGGATTGGAGATTCCCATCCCAAAAATCCTGGCACAAAGTCCCGGTGGGACTCGAACTTTGGGAGGGGATCATAAAGGAATTTAGAGGCATTAAAGGCAGGAGGATGGAGAAGGGGTGTCACCAACCTGGAAAAGTCCCAAAATTCTGGGAAAATGAGTCTGTGAGAGGAGCCCAAGGGGTGGTTCCTCTGTCTCGGCAAGATTTGCTCATTTCTCTTTGGGATAACCACATTCCAGCCGATCCCTGCATCCGAGATCCTGCAGGATCCATGATCTCCTGGCATGTGGAGTGAGATTGTTGCCACAGTGGCAGGGGGACAGGAAATTCCCTGTGCTCCGCTTCCCCCTTTGCCTACCTGGAAGCCCCCGGGTTGTTGATTCCATGGATGGAACGAGGGGAGAGGGGGATTTTGGCATTCCAGGGATCCGTTTCTGCAGGAGCAGAAAGGATGGGAAGCTTGGATTCCAACCTCCGTTTCCCAGCTCTCCTATTCCATGCCGGGAGCTGCCTGGTCCCATCTCCTCTTCCCAGAATTCCCATTTCCTGAGTTTTTTGGACCAGCCAGACACTTCCATCTTCTGGCCACATCCCTCAGGGGATCCACCAGGTGCCAAACAGCTCCTCCATCCCAAATCCTCAAATCCCAGAAGAGGAGCAGAGCAGGTTTCAATCCTTCCCTTAATAATCCACGTGGAATATTCCACGAGTTCCTCTCAGCTTCTTTTCCCTCAAGGGCATCCAACTCCTGGAGCCCCACCAACCTCCGGGATCAGAACCCCGGGATGTTATCCCGGAGGGCAGGGTCAGTATTTCCCCTTCCCTCACCCCGTTTTTCCCATTCCTCTGAGGACCGAGGAGCAGCTGGAGGTAGGAAGTGGCCCTGGAGTTGTTTTTCCAGCCGTTATTCCCGCTCCAGGGTGAGGTGTGAGGCGAGGCTGCTGAAAAAGGAGGATTTTGTACGTTTATTTAACAGGCGACACAACCCAGCCCCTTTCAAAACACGGCAGCTCCGGGAATTCTCCTGGGAATCAGCCCCGCAAATCCTGGTGGCCGTGGGCTCTCCGATGTGTAATTAAGGCAGGAGTTGATTGACTGTGGAAAAATAGAGGAGGCAATGAGGGAAAACAGCGGCTCCTTTGCATTCCAGATTTTTCTCCAGCTTGGAAATATCCTCAAGGAGGGATGATCCTGTGGCTCAACCACCCCAAAGCCAACGGCAAAATCCCTCCTTGGCTCTAGCACAGCCTGGAGCTAAATCCCAAAATAAATTCAATTCCAGGGAAAGCTCTGCTGATTCTGGTTTGGGTGATTCTCCCCGAAATCCCTCAATTTGGAGCAGCCCAGAAATGGTCAGAGCCAGAAAAATCCAAATGTGAGAACTGCAGATAATAATCACCTACTTCTCCTCCACGTTTCAAGCTCCCTGAAATGAGTTTTCATTCCATGTCCTCATCCCATCCTTCATTTTCCATGAGCCACCCGGCACACCTGGAAATGCAGCTCCCAAAAAAAGGCCCCAGAGCACATTTTTCCCTCATGGAGATGTTGTTTCCTCCAGGAGAACTTAAAGCCCCTTCCAGGGCCTGAAGGGGCTCCAGGAGAGCTGGAGAGGGACTGGGGACAAGGGATGGAGGGACAGCTCCAGGGATCCAGGGGCAGCCACAGCTGCTCTGGGAATTCCATCCCAGCCAGGAATTCCTTCCCAATACCCCGTCTCTCCCTGCCCTCTGCCATTCCCTGTGTCCTGTCCCTCCATCCCTTGGGAATTGTCTCTCTCCATGTTCCCTGCAGCTCCTCCAGGTCCTGGAAGGTCACACTGAGCTCACCCCAAAGCTTCTCCTCTCCAGGTGAACATTCCCAGCTCTCCCAGCCTTTCCTCCATCCCTGGCATCATCCTGGTGGCTCCTCTGGATCTCTCCAGCAGCTCCGGCTCCTTCCCGTGCTGGATCCAGGGCTGGGGCCTCACCTGAGACAGGTGTGACACCACCAGGAAATTGGAAATTGGAAAAATAAATAAATTTTTAAAAATCCTTTGAAAATATGAGGAAAGGAGAACGGTAAAATCCTCTGAGGAGCTCAATCCTCGTCTCCAAAGCCATCAAACCGAATTCCAGCTTTGAGCATTCCCATTTTCCTGATCAAGAAGACAACGCTTCCATCTGGACATTTCCGTGGTTTTTCTGATGGTGAACCAAAACGCCACCGGTGGGAGACATTTCGGAAGGTGCCGTGGTCTGGTGTAACCCCACAAAAGATCTTTTACACCAAATTCCGCAAGCAGAAGGTCAAAAATTACATTAATTAAAATAAATTAAAATATATTCATATACTAATTATAAATGTCCAAAAATTGCGGAATCGCAGAGGGGTTTGGTGTAGGAAAGATCATCTCGTTCCAGCCCCATTCCATGGATTTTAACATTTATAAATTACAAATAATTGATCTGATTTGGGAATTAAAAAAATAAATTGGATGGTTGGGTAATAAGATAAAATAATCAGATAAATCTGATTTGAAATAATAAATGATAATAAATGATAAATCTGCATAATGTAGTATAATATAGTATAATATAGTATAATATAGTATAGTATAATATAGTATAATATAATATAATATAATATAATATAATATAATATAATATAATATAATATAATATAATATAATATAATATAATATAATATAATATATTATAATATAATATAATATAATATAATATAATATAATATAATATAATATAATATAATATAATGTAATATAATGTAATATAATATAATATAATATAATATAATATAATATAATATAATATAATATAATATAATATAATATAATATAACATAATATAACATAACATAATATAATACAATATAACATACTACAATATAACATAATACAATATAACATAATACAATATAACGTAATATAATAGAATTAAAATAAAATATAAAATATAAAATAAATTAAATTAAAATAAAATAAAATAAAATAAAATAAAATAAAATAAAATAAAATAAAATAAAATAAAATAAAAATAAAAAATAAAATAATAAAAAAATTATAAATCTGCTCCTTTTCCCCCATAACATCCAGGCAGGTCTTCTCCAATTTCCCAGCTCTTCCTGACCAGCTTTCCCTCCAACCTCAGTCATTTTTCCCTGTTGGACACCAAACCTCCCCCAACCATTTTCTCGTAAAACCGCCGAGTTTTCCTCGGAGGGGAGCAAAGCACGACAAGTTCAGGGAATTTGGTTCATGGTTTACCCCATAAAATTTAGGATTGCGAGGGGACTGGGAGCTCATTCTTCTCCTCAGGCTGGGCTGGGGCTGCTCCTGGTGGAGCGGAGCTCATAAAGCTGGAGATGGGATGAGGGAGGGGAGGAGTCTCCCGTTTTTTTTATTTCATTTCAGCTTGGAGGGGTAAGTTAAAAAAAAAAAAAAAAACAAGAAAAGAAACGGTCACGGAACACCTGGAGCAGCACCTAATTAAGCAAAGTGGGATTTAATTGGGCAGGATTAAATACTCTGGGCTCTGTGGGTCTGCTTTGCTCAGAGCTGGGATAAAATCCTGCATTTCCCACCCTCTTGGGAGAAAAAATTTGAGGGAGGTACGAAACAAAGACGACTTTGATGCTTGATTTTCCCCGTGTGGATAACTGGGATTAAAATTCATTGGGAAGGAGGGGGTGCTAAAAGCTGGGCTGGGCTGGAATTCCACCCCAATTCCTCCTGGTTTATACTGGGGTGGGGGGTGGCTGGGAGAAGCTGCAAAAAAAACCCCGTTAAATTCAAGATATGGGGGAAATTGATTTTAATAGGGAATTGAATCCTGGTTGTTTCTCCCGGGAAGTTCAAGCACCGCTTCGGCATTACGGAAATCCCAAGTTGGGAAAGAAAGATTTGATGTCAAGTTTAAAAATTCACATCAGATATCAAGACTCGGGTGTCGTTCTAGAGATAAAACCGAGATTTAACCTGGAGAATCATGGAATTCAGGGATGGTTGGGGTTGGAAAGCACCTTCTGGAATATTCCTTATGGATCCAAGCCTCTGCTTGGGCCGGGACACCTTCCCCTTCAATTATGGGGGAAAAGAATTAGCACAATTAATATGGACATTAATTATATCCATATATAATATCCACAATAGATATCCATATGTATATCCACAACTAATTAGGTGGATGTAATTAACAATTCTGATTGATTGATTTTGATTGATTGATTGATTGATATTGATTGATTTAAACAGCAGCCCAAGGGCAGAGAATCAGGAATTAACCGAGCTGGAGGATTCCTGACAATGCTAAAGGCACAAATATTTCCAAGGATAATTTCCTTGATTATCCAGATCCTAAAACTGCAGAAAAAGATCCACCAGTTCCTCTTTTCCAGGCTGTCATTCCCAGTTTTTTGTCTCTGGGACTGTGTGGGTATTTGAGTGTTTGTTGTTCATTAGAGTAAGGAGTAAATGCTAAATAGAATTATTGGAATGGTAATAAATGAAAATGAAAATAAAATAAAAAATAAAAAATAAAAAATAAAAATGAAAAATAGAAATAGAAATAGAAATAGAAATAGAAATAAAAATTAAAATTAAAATTAAAATTAAAATTAAATAAAAATAAAAATAAAAATAAAAATAAATAAATAAAAATAAAAATATAAATAAAAATTAAAAATAAAAATAAATAAAAATTAAGCTGAAGATAAAAAAAATTTAAAAATAAAAATAAAAAAATTTAAAAAAAATTAAATTAATAAAATAAAGTAATAAATAAAAAATAACAATAAAATTATTTTAAACCTCAGAGCCCCTTGCAGGGCCCAAAGGGGCATCAGGAGAGCTGGAGAGGGACTGGGGACAAGGGATGGAGGGACAGGACACAGGGAATGGCTCCCACTGCTTGGATGGGATATTGGGAAGGAATTCCTGGCTGGGATGGAATTCCCAGAGCAGCTGTGGCTGTCCCTGGATCCCTGGCAGTGCCCAAGGCCAGGCTGGATGGGGTTTGGAGCAGCCTGGGATGGTGGGAGGTGTCCCTGCCCATGGAACTGGATGAGCTTTAAGGTCCCTTCCAATCCAAAAATCCATGATTTCATTATCCCAAATCCTTCACAGGCACGTGATATATTCCCAAAGGAACGTGCCCCTGCAGCCAGGTGGGATTTCCTTCTCTTCAGCACCAAAACCTGTCCCAAACCCCGGGAATGTGACATTAAAATAACGTCACATCCAGATATTGGATCTCCCAAACATCCCAAAGCTCCCGTCTGATCCTTGTTTTTTGCACTTCCCAACTGGATCCGAGTGCTGGATTACTCTGGGATGGAACTCGGATCCATCCAGCCAAATCCTTCTGTTCAATGAAGGATCCTCAGAACTTTGGATGGACGAATCCAGCCCTTGACTGCTGGAGAAGTTTGGGAATATTTTTTAGGAATGTTTTGGCTTGGCTATTTTTCGAAAGGCGGATGTGTGGGAGCAGAACGTTTTCTCGGGAATGTAAAGATCCCGATGGAGTTTTTCCTCACAGGTTTTCCCAGATGAGTTTCTGAGCACAGTTGGAAGTACAAGAATTCCAGATTTTCCCGCCACTCAGGGATTCCAGGCATTTTCCACATCAACCACCCCCATCCAGGCCCTTCCTCTGCCAAATCCAGAATTCCTTGAAATTCCATCTCCTGTGTCTTGGCTCAAGATTTCCTTTTTCCTGTGGCTTTCTTGGTCAATTCTGGGTTGTTTTTCAGTTTCTTCTGGTTCCACTTTCCTTGGTTTAAACTCGACATGGGTTGAACACCAAAGGAATTCCGTTCTCTTTCCCAAATAATTTTTTGGAACCTCAATACAGCACAAAAAGCCGACAGAATCCACGTGGAGGTTGGGTCAGTGCTGTGCTGGAAGGTGGAAAATCAAGGAAAACACATCCCGGAGAGTTCAAATAATTTGGTTTTAAGGGAATTCTGTTCCATTTGAATTCCCAGCGCTGAGCTCTGTCCGTGCTGGGAAGTGCTGAGAGGAAATCCATCGGAACTTCTTGGAATTGTGAGCGAATCCTGAAATTCTCCTGCTGGGATGAGCTGTAGGTTTGAAGCCCTGACTTCCCGCTCATGCGGAAAAATCCAGAGGAAATTCAAATTCCCAGAAACGGCTGTTATCCAAGGATAAACCATGGGAATTCATTCCTACAAGATTTTTGTCCCCAAAGTCCAAGAAGAGGGAGAAAAATCAACGTTCTCCACCTTTGAATTCCGCAAATCCTCAGATTATCCCTCTCCCCTTTCCTTCCCTGCAGAATTCCCACGGCTGGAGAGGCGGCAGACGGCCTGGGAATCTCCCAAAAGCCGCTCCCTCCCCGCTGATCCTTCAGCTGGAATTTCACCATTCCAAAGCTCCTCCTCTCCAACCCCCTCACTCAGCTCCCGAGCAGCCGCGAGAGCTTTTATTTTCTTGTGGTCAACCGCTCTTCCCTGAAAATTCCCAGGAGGAAGGATTGGATTTCCTCCTCCAGGCTTTGAACTCCTGGATTCGCGCTTTCCTTCTCGGCTCCAGCCCTTCCTGGCAGAAGGAATTTGTTCCGCAGCCTTTGGGGAAACCTTGGGATAACAAAAAATGAGGGAAATCTGACAGCTCTTAAGAGGCTGATTCCAGTTTCCCTCATCCCAACAGCTCCTGGGTTTTGCCAAATTCCCGGCTAAATCCCGACTCAGGATGAGCTTCCTGAGGATCCTTCCCTATGGAAAAGGCAAAACAGCTTTAATTAAAGCTTTTAATTAAAATTTAAATGCCTCTTCCTTTAACACTCCTATTCCTCGATTTTTCTTGTATTTTTAGAGACCTAAAAGCCCCAAAATCCCTCTCCCCTCCTGGATTTTCCATGGATTCCTGGGCTGCTAAAAATTGGTCAAATTCTGACAGGAAAATTGATGAAACCGGAAGTTTTTCCCAGCCAAAAGGAAGTTTCACCACCAGCTCTATTCCAATATTAGGATTATTTTCTCTGCGCGTGGATTTTATGGAAATCTGATGGCAAACTATTCACTGGATCCAGCCATCCCTCGTTCCTTATCCCACAGAAAAATCGGGAGCGACTGGAATCACCTTCAGGATTTTGAGGGTGCGGGGGGATAAACAAGATCAGAATAATTTGTCGTGACGGGGAATGGATTGAAAATGCCAGAGGGCAGAGAGAAATGGGAATTTTGGGAAGGAATTCCTGGCTGGGATGGAATTCCCAGAGAAGCCGTGGCTTCCCCCGAATCCCTGGAAGAGTCCAAGGCCAGGCTGGATCACCCTGGGATAGTGGGGAGATGTCCCAGCCCATGGAATTCGATGATCCCTAAATCCCTTCCAACCCAACCCATCCTGGGATTCTGGCTCAGAAATCGCCTGCCCTCCAAATCAATCAGGATTTCTTCGCTCATTCCCAGATTTTTAGGTTTTGTGTGGAAACCCAACTTCCCCACACCCCCCATCCCTGAATTTTTATCCGACCCCACATCTGCCCTCCAGCAGCTCCAAGAGAACCCAAGGAACAACTGGGAAAAAAAAAGGGGGAAAAATGAGCGGTTTGTCTGGAAATTTACAGGGCACAAAGCCCCGGCAGCTGACGGAATTCGAGCGGCTTTAACTCCACCCTGGGACTCGTGAGGAGAAACCAGAGACAAATCAGCGCCGGGAAATAAGAAAGGGACTTTTCTACCTGCGCATTCCACAATCTCCAGCCATTCCCGTTCCTTCCAAAGCCTCCAGGTGTGTTTTATACGGCCTGGGATGGATTTGGAGCCTCAGGTCAGGAGCTGAGTTTCCCTGGCTGATGGGATTTGCTGATGGGATTCCCTGAGGGGAATCCTCATTAAATTATCCGGGAATGCCACACGTGGAGCTTTACAGCTCCTGGAGGGAATTCCAGCCAGCCAGCCGGGAAGGAGGATTGTTCCATGCTGGAATGACAAATCTGCCGCCTTGTAGAGCCTTTGGAAGTCCAACCCGAGTCCGTGATAATTAACGCCGTGAATAATTAATGCAGCGCTGCCGCGGGGGTTTGTGATTCCACTCAAGCTGTCAATCCGTGCTCCGAGGCTGGAAATCTCCTGGAAATGAAAGGATTTTGAAGGTTTCACACCCAGGATTCCTTTTCCAGGACAGGAATTTGGTCTGGAACGGAGCCAGAGGAGAATTTGTGTCATTTAAGTTACGCATCCCACAGAATCGTCCGGAGCTCCCGCAGTATCCAAGGGATATTCCAAAGGGAATTCCATCCCAGCCAGCCTCGGGATTTCAGGGATTGAGGGTGTTACTCCTAGAGCTGACGGATGACATCAAAGGGTATCCCAAAGTTCCTGTTTGCTGCTCCGAGGTGAATGAAGGATCAAATGCTGGGTGGGGGTTTTGCTGCAGATATCCCAAATTTTTTGAGGAATTCTTTGTGCCAAATTTCTTTTAGCCAACAAATCATCCCGCCCCAACCCTCCAGATGCTGCAGCTGGATTTTATTCTTAAATTAAAGATAACTGAGGGCATCCTAAGGAAATCCAGGGAATAATTCCATGACCAATTACAATTTTTTATAACTGAGCCCCCTGAATTCAAAGCCAACACTGGAATTCCCAGTTTTCCCGCCTGCTTGGAAGGAATTCCTGATTTTTTTTGTGAGGGTGGGGAGGACCTGGAATGGATTTCCAAAAAAAGCTGTGGCTGCCTCTGGATCCCTGGAATGTCCAAGGCCAGCTTGGATGAGGTTTGGAATTAAATGATCCCTAAATCTCTTCCAACCCAAACAATCCCAGGATTTCTGATTCCATGACATTTACATTTTTCCTCATAAAAAATAATTACAAAAAGAAGAAGCGGTATTAACTTCATTAATTTGAATTATAAATAAAATTGATAGTTCAATTTATTTATTTTTAAATTTATTATTATATATTATTAATATTATTTATATATTAAATTAAATTAAATTTATTCGTTTAATAAAGTAATTTATTAAATTAATATAATTAATAGCATATAAAATAATATTTTATTAATAATTATTAAGGAAAAGGATTCCAGCCATCCTTTTCTTCTGAGATGGACTTCTGAGTACAATTAAAAATCGAGGCAAAATTTTTTTTTTTAAATTTTTTTTTTTAATAATTTAAATTTAAAAAATCAATATTAAAAAAATTAAAATTAAAAAATAAAATTTAAAAAAATAAAATTAAAAAATTAAAATTAAAAAATTGAAATTAAAAAAATAAAAAAAAAATAAAATAAAATAATTAATTTTGTTTTACAAAGTGCAAACTCCTGAAAAACAATGAGGGAAAGTGAGGCAAAGTTTTGGAATTTCCCTGAGCCTTTTAAACGGCTTTGTTACCTTAATTAATTAATTATTTAATTAATCTCTGCACAGGGGATTAATTAATACCCCATTAATTAATGGGGTTCCTGAGGGATTTAAATCTTGGCTGTGGCACTTGGGGCAGGGCCAGGGAATGGTTGGACTCGATGATCCTAAAGATCTTTTCCAACCTAAAAAATTCCATGATTCTTCCTTCTCTCCACAGCCAGAATTTGTCCCTCATGAATTGCACAAATAAAAATTAAAAAATGGTAAAATTGTAAAAATGAAGATAAAAAGTTGTAAAAATGAAGATGCTTAAAGTGGCAAATGTAGAAATTAAGAGCTGCTAAAGGGTAAAACTAAAAATTAAAAATTATAAAAATAAAAATGGTAAAAAAATGGTAAAAATGAAAATAAAAAAGGGTCAAATAAAAATGGAAAAATTGAAATAAAAATTGAAATAAAAATAAAAATTGAAATAAAAATGGAAATAAAAATAAAAATAAAAATTGAAATAAAAATTAAAATAAAAATAGAAATAAAAATAAAAATAAAAATCAGTCAAATAAAAATGGAAAAATTTAAATAAAAATAAAAATAAAAATAAAAATAAAAATAAAAATAAAAATGGAAATAAAAATAAAAATAAAAATGGGTCAAATAAAAATGGAAAAATTGAAATAAAAATTGAAATAAAAATAAAAATTGAAATAAAAATTAAAATTGAAATAAAAATGGAAATAAAAATAAAAATAAAAATTGAAATAAAAATAAAAATAAAAATGGGTCAAATAAAAATGGAAAAATTTAAATAAAAATAAAAATAAAAATAAAAATAAAAATAAAAATGGAAATAAAAATAAAAATAAAAATGGGTCAAATAAAAATGGAAAAATTGAAATAAAAATTGAAATAAAAATAAAAATGGAAATAAAAATAGAAGTAGAAAATGCCATCCATGCCATTAAATCAACCCCAGCACTGGGATGCAAATCCCGTTATTCCTGACATGTTTTTGGGCCAGCTCAATCCAGCTTTCCCAAACATCACAGCTCCAAGGACAGTCCCCATTCCTGTACGGATTCGGTCACATCACTTTGTTTTTTTCTGGAAAAATCCAGCTTGTCCTGTGTTATCCAACCTCCAACCCCAAAATTTCCGTGTTTATTTAATGCTTAACGCATCCATGTTTTAATAATCCTGTCAGAACAGGAGGTTCTCCAATTCCCATCTAATTCCAGCGGTGCCAAGTCCGACAAATCCTTGGATTTCAGCGGCTGAAATGCTCAGGGAACCCTGCAGGATGCACAAATTTAGCACAATCTCCTTTTTTAATTGCAATTAACTCTAAATTTCTCCCAGAGCAGCGTTAGCAGGAACTGTGTCGTTGCCAGTTGGATAATCCCGGTTTCAAATATTCCATAGATTGCGGAAAACTTGGGTTTAATCCCCGTTTTTTGCTTGTTTTGGGAGGAAATTTGGATTCCCATCTCGCACAGAGACACCCGGGATGGGTCAGGCTGGAAGTGGATAAGGAATTTATGACTGGAAATATTTGGAGGGAATAAGAAAATTCTGGGAAGCAGAAAAACATTCCTGAAGAGGAGAGCAGAGAGAAGCAGGACTCACTTTGTGGCCTCATTTTCTTATCCATGTGAGGGGGATTTTTCCTTAAATCCCAGTTTTTTTCCCCACTGGAGCTGGCGGGAATTTCATCTCCAGCAATCCTGGAGGACTTCCAGTTGTATCCATGGATCAGGAGGGACCTTCTCACTCTCCAAAATTCCCTGACAGGAGCTTGGATCCAGGAGTTGGGATCTTCTCCCAAGGAAAAAAAGGGACAGGGTGAGAGGAAAGAGCCTCAAGTCATTCCAGAGGAGATTGAGGTTGGATATTGGGAATAATTCCTTTATGGAACGCATTGTCCGGCCCTGGGAGGATTCAAAACCAATGGGAATAAATCTCTGCCTGGTGGGAGGCAAAATATTTCCCATTTAAAAGCTGAATTCTCACTCCCGAGATCTGGGATCCAAATATTCCAAGGATCCAGATGGATCTGCTTGAACCGGTTTCTGATTCCACCTTTGAAAGTAAAGCCGCTTCGCCCGTGTATTTTTATTTTCCTAATCCAGGGAATGCATTTATTCCTTGGAATGAAAATGTTTAGGCACAAAAAAAGAGAAAGGTTTATTTCCATAACTTTTTCCAACTTTCCAGTAGGAAAATTGAACCCCCCCAAAAAAAACCCCCCTCAATCGCTCTTTTAATTGGCTTTTTTCTTTTATTTTTTTAATTAAAAGCAGCAATTTTGGTGTTGTTCCCAATAAAACTCTGTTACGAGGTTTTGTTCCCTAAAATGAAGGAATAAAGGAGTCGGAATTTGATTTTTTTGGGAATTCAAAGGCTGTCAAGACGTCCCGCATTTGGCACAATCCAGATTTTCTTCGTTGATATCCCGGAGATTCCCGCTCAGTTCCCAGGTCCCCCACGGAAGGACGGGACAGGGCGGATCTGACCCCAGGAGATCCCAGGGATCAGCACCATTGGGATCTTCCCTGGTTGCTCTTTTCCCCGCTCCGGATGAAGTCGAAGCCCCGAGGGGCAGAGCCGCTCCTGGAGCTCTCCGTGGAGCCATCCAGCTTTTCCAACTTTTATTTGGAAAACGCCAAATTTAAAATTTGCGGCAAACCCCATTTAAAATTTCCCCTTTTCAGCGTTCCGGCCACCACAAAACTCCCAGGATTTCTAATTCCCATTTCTTAAACTCCATTAAAAAGACAAAAATAGCAACTCCCCTCCAGAACTTTCCCTTTTCCCTTTTAATTGATGATTTCTCCGAGGTAAAACTTTCCCCGCCGTGGCCCAACATCGGCATTAATTAAATTAATTATAATTTTGTTTTCAAAACTCACTTTATATTCCCAGAAAAGCTCCTTTGTGTTTACATATTCCCCAATTCCTGCCAGTTTTTCCTCCTTTTTTCTCCTTTCAAAGCACTCCAAGCCACGACCCTGGGGACGGGAGAACCTTTTCTGTTTATCCTCCTTTTCCTTCCAGTCAGGAATAAGCTCCGAGGGCATTATTTTAACGAGGCCTTCGTAATCCTTTAACGAGGTTTGTTGAAATTAAGACCCGGCACCGCCAGGCAGCAAAAAGCTGCTTAGAGCCAAACTCCTCGGAGCTGGAAAAGATGGGAATTGGCTGAGTTTTCTTCCCGGTTTTTGGTGGAATTTGAGTTTTTCTGGGAGCCCAGAAGAGCGAGGAGCTCAGGAAGTGCCTGGAATGCGGTCCCGGCGCTCAGGGATGAATCCGGCTCCGGTGGATTCCGAGATTGGAGGAATTTGAGGATTTCAGTGGAACGGGGATGGAATTCTTGAAATCCCACAAGGATGGGGATCTCGGATCCTGGTGGAAAAATTCAAGGCTCCCACACTGCTCTCCATGGAGAGAGCAAAATCCCAAACTCCTAAACTGGAGAGAAATGAAAACCCATCACATTTGATATCAAACACGAGCCCAGGAGGGTTTCAGGCAACAGTTTTGTTGGAAAAATGAGGATCCGAAAGAAACGTGGCCGGGAGATCCAGGGAAGGGGAATTCTGCCCCTCGGCTCCGCTCAGGTGAGGCCCCAGCCCTGGATCCAGCACAGGGAGGAGCCGGAGCTGCTGGAGAGATCCAGAGGAGGCACCAGGATGATGCCAGGGATGGAGGAAAGGCTGGGAGAGCTGGGAATGTTCACCTGGAGAGGAGAAGCTTTGGGGTGAGCTCAGTGTGACCTTGCAGGACCTGGAGGAGCTGCAGGGAACATGGAGAGAGACAATTCCCAAGGGATGGAGGGACAGGACACAGGGAATGGCTCCCACTGCTTGGATGGGATATTGGGAAGGAATTCCTGGCTGGGATGGAATTCCCAGAGCAGCTGTGGCTGCCCCTGGATCCCTGGCAGTGCCCAAGGCCGGGCTGGATGGGGTTTGGATCACCTGGAATAGGGGGAAGTGTCCCAGTGTGGATTTCCCAATTCCCAACAGCTCCAGTGGTTGGGAACTGATGTTTTCCCTGAGATCCTGGATTTTCCTCACCCCCAACCTTCTGAATTCCAGGAAGTCCAAACTCCCCCTCTCCCCTTGCCCTGGCTGCTCCTCGCCCCGATCCAGGGAGCTGCCAACTCCTCCTGATCCCTGAAATCCAAAGGCGAAGCATTCCCGAGGAACGGGTGAAGGTCTGGATCCATCCCATCCCACACGGATAACCCTGGATCCATCCCACACGGATAACCCTGGATCCATCCCACATGGATAACCCTGGATCCATCCCACACGGATAACCCTGGATCCATCCCACATGGATAACCCTGGATCCATCCCACACGGATAACCCTGGATCCATCCCATCCCACACGGATAACCCTGGATCCATCCCACACGGATAACCCTGGATCCATCCCATCCCACACGGATAACCCTGGATCCATCCCACACGGATAACCCTGGATCCATCCCACACGGATAACCCTGGATCCATCCCACATGGATAACCCTGGATCCATCCCACACGGATAACCCTGGATCCATCCCACACGGATAACCCTGGATCCATCCCACATGGATAACCCTGGATCCATCCCACACGGATAACCCTGGATCCATCCCATCCCACACGGATAACCCTGGATCCATCCCACATGGATAACCCTGGATCCATCCCATCCCACACGGATAACCCTGGATCCATCCCATCCCACACGGATAACCCTGGATCCATCCCACACGGATAACCCTGGATCCATCCCACACGGATAACCCTGGATCCATCCCACACGGATAACCCTGGATCCATCCCACACGGATAACCCTGGATCCATCCCACACGGATAACCCTGGATCCATCCCATCCCACACGGATAACCCTGGATCCATCCCATCCCACACGGATAACCCTGGATCCATCCCACACGGATAACCCTGGATCCATCCCACACGGATAACCCTGGATCCATCCCACACGGATAACCCTGGATCCATCCCACATGGATAACCCTGGATCCATCCCATCCCACACGGATAACCCTGGATCCATCCCACACGGATAACCCTGGATCCATCCCATCCCACACGGATAACCCTGGATCCATCCCACACGGATAACCCTGGATCCATCCCACACAGATAACCCTGGATCCATCCCACACAGATAACCCTGGATCCATCCCATCCCAGATGGATAACCATGGATCCATCCCACACGGATAACCCTGGATCCATCCCACACGGATAACCCTGGATCCATCCCACACGGATAACCCTGGATCCATCCCATCCCACACGGATAACCCTGGATCCATCCCACACGGATAACCCTGGATCCATCCCATCCCACATGGATAACCCTGGATCCATCCCACACGGATAACCCTGGATCCATCCCATCCCACACGGATAACCCTGGATCCATCCCATCCCACACGGATAACCCTGGATCCATCCCACACGGATAACCCTGGATCCATCCCACACGGATAACCCTGGATCCATCCCATCCCACACGGATAACCCTGGATCCATCCCACATGGATAACCCTGGATCCATCCCACACGGATAACCCTGGATCCATCCCACATGGATAACCCTGGATCCATCCCACACGGATAACCCTGGATCCATCCCACACGGATAACCCTGGATCCATCCCATCCCACACGGATAACCCTGGATCCATCCCACACGGATAACCCTGGATCCATCCCACACGGATAACCCTGGATCCATCCCACACGGATAACCCTGGATCCATCCCACATGGATAACCCTGGATCCATCCCACACGGATAACCCTGGATCCATCCCACATGGATAACCCTGGATCCATCCCACACGGATAACCCTGGATCCATCCCACACGGATAACCCTGGATCCATCCCATCCCACACGGATAACCCTGGATCCATCCCACACGGATAACCCTGGATCCATCCCACACGGATAACCCTGGATCCATCCCACATGGATAACCCTGGATCCATCCCACACGGATAACCCTGTTATAATAATATAATAATAATGATGTTATAATTATAATTATATAATTACATTATATTGTAATTACATTATATACATTATTTTATATTACATGTAAATGTATATGTAATATATATATTTTATATGTAATATATATGTAATATACAAGTATATATTACATTATACATTATATTATATATTAATTGTATACATTGTGTTATATAAATTGTATTATATTATATTATATTATATTATATTATATTATATTATATTATATATTAATTGTATATAATATGTTATAATTCTAATTATATTACAATTATATTGTAATTACATTATATTATATATTATATTAATTATATTACATTCTATTACATTATATTATACTACATTATATTATATTATATTGTATTACTATTATAATTATTGTATTATATTATATTGTATTATATTATATTATATTATATTATATTATATTATATTATATTACCATTACATTATATTATATTGCCATTATATTATATTACCATTACATTACCATTACATTATATTATATTAATATTATTATTAATTCTATTATTAATGCTATTATTAAATAACTCTTTAATACCGATTTTTGTTGTGAGCTACGGGTTAAGAGAAGGATAAATCATCTTTAAATCCATTTAATTTTTGAATCCCAAAGAAAGCCATCCTAAATCCCGGATTCCTTGAATTCCCATCCCGCAGGAAAACTGGGATGGATTTTTCCCACAA
The DNA here is from genome assembly GCF_049639895.1 of Pseudopodoces humilis. Lineage (NCBI taxonomy): Eukaryota > Metazoa > Chordata > Aves > Passeriformes > Paridae > Pseudopodoces > Pseudopodoces humilis. The sequence goes on from NC_142200.1 coordinate 150,611,236, forward strand.
ATTCCCAGCAAAGACAGGAGAGAGAAAAAAAAATCACAATTCCAAGAGATTTAATAAGGAATTAGAGGTGGAAAATCCTTCTGGCACACGGAATTCAGGCAATTTACAGCTCCAGGATGGGTTTTCCAAGGAATATTCCACGTTTTTTTTTGGGATATGTTGGACTCGACACAACCCACAGAACACGGAGTCGGCGCTAAAACCCCACGACGATAAAAAATATGGCACAAAAAACACCCAAAAAACGCTCAAATCCCAAAGATTTCCATTCGGGAATTCCGGCTTGGAATCATCCCAATCCCAGATCCTCAAAAAACACGGATTTGGTGCGGAAATCCGCTGGGAAATCCAGGGAAAAATGAGGGGTGGGAAGTTTCTTCTCCTCTCCCGGTAAAGCGGCAGCGATTTGTGGGGGATGGGAAACAACGGGAGAAGCTCGGAGAGGATCGAATTCCCGGGAAAAAAAATCCATGGATACGGAATTATCGGCGGATTATCCCAGAAAAAAAAACTTGGAATAATTTTGACTCCGATCCTAAGGAAGATGAAGGGATAAAACCTCGGAAACAACGCCCTTGGCACCGTTTGGGGTCTTCTTCTCCCAAAATTAGGCCGGATTCCCCCAAAAAAATTGGGAAAAAATTCCCACCGAATCCAAGGATATGAAAAATGTTGAGTTGGAAGTGTGGGATTTGAAAGCAACAGCGAAAAGATTGAAATTTAAATGAAAAAAATTAAATTTGTATTAAAAAAAATGAAATTTTGATTAAAATAATATTTCAATTGAAATAAAAATTGTATTGAAATAAAAAGATTGAAATTTCAATTCAAAAATTAAATTTAAATTTAAAAATAACATTCAAAAATTAAATTTAAATTCAAAAATTAACAGTCAAAAATTAAATTTAAATTCAAACTTTAACATTCAAAAATTAAATTTAAATTCAAAAATTAACAGTCAAAAATTAAATTTAAATTCAAAAAATTAACATTCAAAGATTAAATTTAAATTCAAAAATTAAAATTCAAAAATTAAATTTAAATTCAAAAAATTAACATTCAAAAATTAAATTTAAATTCAAAAAGTTTTAAATTTAAGTTACAAAAATAAATTGAAAGCTAATTAAATTTAAATTAAAAAGTGTTTAAATTTAAATAAAAAGGATATAAATTTAAATAAAAAAAGAAAATTAAGTTATTTAAATTAAAAAAGATTGAAATTTAAATTAAAAAAATTAAATTTAAATAAAGAAATTAAATTAAAATATATTTAAATTCAAATAAAAACTAAATTAATATTAAAAGACATTTAAATTTAAATTAAAAATGTAATTTTAAATTAAAATCTAAAAAATTTCAAAATTTAAATTTCAATTAAAAATTAAATTTAAATAAAAAATTAATATTAAAATATATTTACATTTAAATAAAAATAAATTAATATTAAATATCTTTAAATTTAAATAAATAATTTAAAATTAAAATCTAAAAAATTTCCAAATTCTAAATTTCAATTAAAAATTCCACTGGATGGCTGAAACGGGAATTTTTCCTCTGGAATTTCAATCATTTCTGCCCTCAACCAGAACCAAGTGCAAATTTCAGCCTGGAATTGAAAATATTCCCATTTTTTTGGGAATTCTGGAAAAGCCTCAAAATGTTTTCGTCACCACCGAGTGCAAATAAATGAATAAAAAGCAGGATTGGCTCCGAAGGATTTTAGGGAAAGAGCTGGAGAGGGAATTCCTGGCCTGGAAAGCAGCAAAGTGCAAAAGGACGATAATTAATTAGCGGTGAATTAATTAATTTGGAATCAGTCTGGTTTTGTTCCATCCCCTCCTATTTACAGGAGAATCCGCGGGTCCGGCTCCATCCCGATCGGAAATTTGGATCTTTGTAGGCAAAAAAAGCTCCTGAACCTCAGCCAAGGGCCCAACGTGATCCAAGAGCCAAACGATATCCAAGTTCCAACCATCCAAGATCCATCCATGATCCAAACCTCATCCAAGATCCATCCATGATCCAAGATCCAACCTCAGCCAAGAGCCAACAACCCACGGTCCAAACCTCATCCAAGATCCAGCCTCATCCAAGATCCAAACCTCATCCAAGATCCATCCATGATCCAAGATCCAACCTCATCCAAAATCCAAACATCCAAGGTCCAAACCTCATCCAAGATCCAGCCATCCAAAACTGAAACCTCATCTAAGATCCAAATGTGATCCAAGGTCCAACCTCAGCCAAGTTCCAGCCATCCAAGATCCAACCATGATCCAAGTTCCAACCATCCAAGATCCAACCTCATCCAAGATCCAAACCTCATCCAAGATCCAACCTCATCCAAGGTCCAACCATTCAACATACAACTGTCCAAATTCCAACCATCCAAAATTGCAGCCTCATCCAAGATCCAAACGCGATCCAAGATCCAACCATGATCCAAATGTGATCCAAGATCCAACCTCAGCCAAGGTCCAACCACGATCCAAGATCCAGCCATCCAAGATCCAAATGTGATCCAAGATCCAACCATGATCCAAGTTCCAACCATCCAAGATCCAAACTTCATCCAAGATCCAAATGTGATCCAAGATCCAACCATCCAAGATCCAACCATCCAAGATCCAACCATCCAAGATCCAAACCTCATCCAAAATCCAAACCTCATTCAAGAGCGAAACCTCATCCAAGATCCAAATGTGATTTAAGATCCAACTTCATCCAAGATCCAACTATGACCTGAGATCCAACCACCATCCAAAATCCAAACCTCATCCAAAATCCAAACCTCATCCAAAATCCAAACCTCACCCAAGGTCCAACCATTTGACATACAACCATCCAAATTCCAACCATCCAAAATTGAAACCTCATCCAAGATCCAACCATCAACCAAAATCCAAACCTCATTCAAGGTCCAACCTTATCCCAGATCCAACCTCATTCAAGATCCAACCATCCAAGATCCAAACCTCATCCAAGATCCAAACCTCATCCAAGATCCAAACCTCATCCAAGATCCAAACCTCATCCAAGATCCAAACCTCATCCAAGGTCCAAACGATATCCAAGGTCCAAACCTCATCCAAGGTCCAAACCTCATCCAAGGTCCAAACTTCATCCAAGGTCTAAACCTCATCCAGAATCCAACCATCCAAGATCCAAATGTGATCCAAGATCCAACCATCATCCAAAATGCAAACCTCATCCAAGATCCAAACCTCATCCAAGATCCAAACCTCATCCAAGATCCAAACCTCATCCAAGATCCAAACCTCATCCAAGGTCCAAACCTCATCCAAGATCCAAACCTCATCCAAGATCCAAACCTCATCCAAGGTCCAACCTCATCCAAGGTCCAAACTCATCCAAGGTCCAACCATCCAAGATCCAAATGTGATCCAAGATCCAACCATGATCCAAGTTCCAACCATCCAAGATCCAAATCTCATCCAAGATCCAAACCTCATCCAAGGTCCAACCTCATCCAAGGTCCAACGATCCAAGATCCACCCATGATTCAAGTTCCAACCATCCAAGTTCCAAACCTCATCCAAGTCCAGGAGCCGTTTCGATCCTCACCGGAACTCATCCCCAGCAGCGCCACTTTCCAAACCTCATCCCAAACTCCTTCCCAAAGCGTCTCTGGAAAAACAAATCCCGAAAATCCCTGCTCTCCCCCATCCTCCCGCTCTTCCCGGCATCGCCGTTCTGGCCGGGAAGTTACGTCAGCCTCCGGATGCGGCGGTTCTGGCGCTCGATGCCGAGCGTGGCGCGATCCACGGAGCTGCCGATGGAATCCAGGGCCTCGTCCTGCCTTTCCAGCTCCGCCTCCGTCTCCAGGGCCAGGCCCTTGAGCTGCTGCAGGATCTGCGGGAAACACGGAGAGATCCCGGTCAGGGCCGCGGGATAATTCGGGATCGATATCCCGGAATCCCGGGAATTTAAGGATTGTGCCGTTCTGTGGGCAGGGATAACGCCCACGATCTCAGGTGGATCCATGGAGGGAATGGAGGAAGCATTCATGGGATTCCACATCCAGGCAAGAGTGAGGAAATCCTGGGAATTCCTGTTCTGCCAGAATCCCGGGAATTCATTCTCTGTTGAAGGGGGAATCCTGGGAATTTCTGTCCTGTCCAAGAGGGAATCCTGGGAATTTCTGTCCTGTCCAAGAGGGAATCCTGGGAATTCCTGCTCTGTCACAGAGGGAATCCTGGGAATTCCTGTCCTGTCACAGAGGGAATCCTGGGAATTTCTGTCCTGTCCAAGAGGGAATCCTGGGAATTCCTGCTCTGTCACAGAGGGAATCCCGGGAATTCCTGTTCTGTCCAAGAGAGAATCTTGGGAATTCCTGCTCTGTCCAAGAGGGAATCCTGGGAATTCCAGTCCTGTCATGGACGGAATCCTTGGAATTCCTGCTCTGACACACAGGGAATCCTGGGAATTCCTGCTTTGTCACAAGACGGAATCCTGGGAATTCCTGTTCTGTCATAGAGAGAATCCTGGGAATTCCTGTCCTGTCATAGAGAGAATCCTGGGAATTCCTGTCCTGTCATAGAGAGAATCCTGGGAATTCCTGTCCTGTCACAGAGAGAATCCTGGGAATTCCTGTCCTGTCATAGAGAGAATCCTGGGAATTGCTGTCCTGTCATAGAGAGAATCCTGGGAATTGCTGTCCTGTCATAGAGAGAATCCTGGGAATTCCTGTCCTGTCACAGAGGGAATCCTGGGAATTCCTGTCCTGTCACAGAGGGAATCCTGGGAATTCCTGTCCTGTCACAGAGGGAATCCTGGGAATTCCTGCTTTGTCACAAGACGGAATCCTGGGAATTCCTGTCCTGTCACAGAGGGAATCCTGGGAATTCCTGTCCTGTCACAGAGGGAATCCTGGGAATTCCTGTCCTGTCACAGAGGGAATCCTGGGAATTCCTGTCCTGTCATAGAGAGAATCCTGGGAATTCCTGTCCTGTCACAGAGGGAATCCTGGGAATTCCTGTCCTGTCACAGAGGGAATCCTGGGAATTCCTGTCCTGTCACAGAGGGAATCCTGGGAATTCCTGTCCTGTCATAGAGAGAATCCTGGGAATTCCTGTCCTGTCATAGAGAGAATCCTGGGAATTCCTGTCCTGTCATAGAGAGAATCCTGGGAATTCCTGTCCTGTCACAGAGGGAATCCTGGGAATTCCTGTCCTGTCACAGAGGGAATCCTGGGAATTCCTGTCCTGTCACAGAGGGAATCCTGGGAATTCCTGTCCTGTCACAGAGGGAATCCTGGGAATTCCTGTCCTGTCATAGAGAGAATCCTGGGAATTCCTGTCCTGTCACAGAGAGAATCCTGGGAATTGCTGCTCTGGAAGCTCCCAGGGTTATCCAAGCCCCATCCAGCCTGGTCTTGGGCACTTCCAGGGATCCAGGGGCAGCCACAGCTGCTCTGGGAATTCCATCCCAGCCAGGAATTCCTTCCCAATATCCCATCCATACCTCCTCTCTGGCAGATTTTTCCCATTATTTAAAAATAAAAGAAAAGAAAAATAAATGAAATAAAATAAATTTAAAAAGAATAAAATATTGAAACATGAAAATAAAATTTGAAAATAAAAATTAGAACTACAAAAAACAAAATAAAATAAAATAACAAAAGTATAATAAAATAATAAAGTAAAATAAAGTAAAATAAAATAATAAAGCAAAGTAAAATAAAGTAATATAAAGTAAAATAAAGTAAGAAAAAAATTAAAATAAAATAAAACAAAATAAAACAAAATAAAACAAGATAAAATAAAACAAGATAAAATAAAATAAAATAAAATAAAATAAAATAAAATAAAATAAAATAAAATAAAATAAAATAAAATAAAATAAAATAAAATAAAATAAAATAAAATAAAATGCACAGGGAAGGGACTCAATAAAAAATTCAGGAAAAAGAAAATATCAGAGGTTAAAAAACCTCAAATGAGGAATTTTCCTTTCAATTTCTGTGGGAGAAATTCCTTAAAAAGCCATTGATGGAAAAATATCCCACTGGATCCTTGGAATATTCATTTTTTCCCATCAAAATCTGTGGGAAAATCCATTCATTCCTTGGATTCCACCTGGATTTCCTAACCAAAATCTCTCCAGATTCTGGAATATTTGATGGATTTTTCTGGAATAAAACACCAGAGAGGGAAAATCCCAAAAAAAGTTGGAAAATGCTAAAATTTATTATTTTCCAATTTTTTTTTCAATTTTTTTTCCAATTGGGATTTTCCATAGGTCACATTCCAAGGAGTGGACTAGATAGGATAATATCTATATGATTAATGTATATTTTAATTGATTTAATTAATAGTATCACATTAAATTTTATTAATATTTAATATCTAATATAAAATTGTACATAATATAAAATAACATCTAATATAAAATAATAGAGAACAAATCACAAAACATAATACATAACTGTGTCTATAATTTATAAAACTGTATTTAATTAATATAATTAATACGATTTCCAATTAAATTAAATATATGATTAAGTAGCTATGGTATACAGCATATATTAATAACAATGTAACACTATAATTAATTTTATAATACAGTTAATTATTAATGAAGCTATATATATTATTATTAATAATACATATCATTGTATCTATCAATAATATAATACTACAATACTATAATAATTAATTACATTATTATTATTTAATAATAATAATAATAATAATAATAACAATAGTAATAGTAATAGTAATAGTAATAATAATAATAATAATAATAATAATTGCACCAATAAATGATCCGGGAATTTTTATCCCAGGCTTGAGGAATATTTTGAATATTCACACAGAAATGGATTTCCAGGAATATTTGAAGGAACAATTCCTAATTAATTAAATCCATGGAATCGATTCCATTAAAAATTCATTAATTCTCAAATTAATTAAATCAATTCAACAATTCCTATCCGGAAATTCCATCCCAATTTTTACCTCTCGGATCTCCTTCACCTCTTCCTGGGAAACCTTTGTCAGCTGCTGCTGCTCCTGCCCTTCGGAGCTTCCCGCCGGAATTCCGGGATTCGCCGCCGCTCCCGGGAATCCGCCGCCTGCCAGAGAAATTCCAAGCTCAGCTTTTCCCTGCTTGGATGTGAAGGAAAAATTCCTGCCCGTGAAGGGGAGGCCTTGAGAATTCCCAGAGAAACTCCAGGATCCCTGGGAATGTCGGAGCAGCCTGGGAGGATGGAATTCCTCCCAGGAATCCGTACGGATCAAACTGGAATTCCGGGATCCAGGCCGTTGAGTTGTGCTTTGGGAATTTGGGATGGCTCCCAATCCAGTTTTTTCCATTCAAATCAGTTTTTCCGGGAATATTCAAGGCGTGTTCCTGATAATTTTTCACCTGGAGGTGCCCAAGTTGCCGGGATTTATTGTCGGAAGGAGCCTTTGGAAAACGGGATCGTTTGGAATGTGGGGATTCCATCGGAGCGGAGAAACAGCAGCACATTCCCGATCCATAGCACGGGATTATCCCAGGATTTGGCTTGGGATGGATCCCTGCTATCCCAGGCTTTCCTTGGACACTTCCAGGGAATTCTCTGGGAATTCCAGCCCAGAATTCCTTCCCAATATCCCGGCTACCCCAACCGCTCTTCCCCGCCCCAGAAACACCAAACCCTAAATCCCTCTCCAGAATCCCAACAAATTCCAAATCCTTGGAATTATCCAACGATGCGATCACCCCCGGATTCAGCTCCCATCCAAGCCAAAACCACGGAAGTTCTTCCTTGTTATCCTTGTTTTCCAAAGGGGGAAAAAGCTGTTTATTGGGAATTCACATCCCGCTTTCCCTCTGGAAAAGCGGGAATGATGGAATTCCCTACGGAAACCGACGGGCAGCTGTTGATTATTCCATGGAAATCGATCCAGCCGCCATTCCCGCCCCACTCCTCCCACCGAGGCCGGGAATAATTCCCAGAAAAAGGAAAAAAAATGCGGGAATGCCAAAAGAGCAGAGAAAGGATGAGGAAGGAGAGCTGGAATTCCCAGCAAATTTTTAGGGATGGAAGTGGCCGAAAGTCAGGAATATTTGGGTTCAAAGAGAAAAAGGCGCCGCATTTTTCCGGGAATTCCCGGAAAATCAGAACCCTCAAGGAATTTGGTCCCAGGGATAAGCGGGAAAAATTCTTCCTCTCAAGGGATAAATTCTGGGAAAAGCAGGATTGGAATGATCCCACTGCTGATGGAATTCAGGATTTGAATCCAGGTTTTTTTTACTTTTTCGGGATAAAATCGGATCCAAGCTGCTCCAAAACAGCTCTCGATGATGAAAATTCCAACATTTTTCCCAAAAAAAATCAGCTGGAAAAAAGCTCAAAGCAGCTACAAATCATTCCAGATTATCCCTGAATTCCTCTTCCACACGGAATGAAGCCTGAGTTGATTTTTTTGGAATTTAATTCCATAAATTTCTGGATAAACTGAGTTGAGGATTGGTAGAAACAAAGGATCCAGGCGGGATCGTGGCAGTTTTGAGGGAAAATCCATAATTTTCCCTGAAATTTCCATCCTAAAAATCCCTGGATCGATTCCGTATTGGAAAACAAAGAGAGGGGCACAGAAAAATCGGAATTTTTTCCCCTCCTGATTTGAAAAGAATGGGAAAAAATCAGGAAAAAAAATCTGTTTTCCATGGAAAAATCCCCAAGGATCTCACGCAGTCCGTGAGCGCCATCTTGTGACAAATCCAAGGAAAACGCCAAAAAAAACCTGGAAAAATCAGGATTTCAGTCAGTTCCCCTCTGCTTCCCACATTTTTCTAAATTAAACAGGGAAGGAGAGCAAAATCCAGCTGGAAAATAGAGGGAAAAACCGCTGGAAAAAGGCTGGAGATCCAATTATTTTCTGGAATTCCATCGGGAATTGAGAAGTTTTTGGGATAACGGGAAAGCAGGAGGGGATTTTTTCCTTGGAGTTGCGTTGGAAAATTCCAGGAAAATTCCTCAGCAGCAGGAGATTCCCTGCCTTAAATTGCTGGATATATTAATTATTTATAAATTAATCAATTTATAAAATAATAAAAATAACAAAATTACATTAATTTAAATAATACTTAACTGTTAACAATATTAATTATATTAAGAATAATAAAATTTTATTAAACTATAAATTAAAATTAATTTATACTTAAAAGTTATACAAAATACAGTTATTTTAAGTATAAATATTAGTATAACGACATATTATAATTATTTATAATTAAAACATTAATATTAATAACTATTATTAATAGCTGTTAATAGTATATCAATTATAATCCACTATATTATTTACATATTGATATGGATTTACATCAATAGTTTATATATTAATGAATATTTAATTTTAATTTTAAATATTTAGTAATTTACATATAATTATATAATTATGCTTAGCAATAAAATTATACTGAATTGCATTTTAATTATCTTTTAATTAATATTGTTTTATTTTATTTTTTATTTTATTATATAAAATGAAATAAAATAACATTTTATTTATTTTCTTATAATTTTATTTTAATTATGTTTTAATATAATTTCATATTAAATATGATCTAATATAAAATTATATTAATTATATATTAATTATGTATTTTATATTTAATACTTAATTATACTTTAAATATAATCTTAATTCCTTTTCATTATAATTTTAATTACTTGATTTTAATTAGAATTTCAATTAACATATTTTAGCATTATTATTAATTTAATAATTTAATTTAAATTTAATTTAATTCTAAATCTTTATTCTATAAATAATTTCCTCATCAATTTATTCCGGTTTTTCCAGCCGTTTTTGGCACTGTGGGATATAGAAAATTGGATATGGGATATTGATTATTAAATATGGGATATTGAATATGAAATATTAAATATTGGATATAGGAAATGAGAAATGGGATATTGATTATTAACTATTGGATATTGGATACTGGACATGGGATATGGGATATTAATTATTGGATATGGGATATTAAATATTGGATAACAGATACTGGATATTGGTTACTGAATATTGGATATTGGGATGTGGGATATTGATCATTAAATATGGGATATTAAATACTGGATATAGGAAATGAGAAATGGGATATTGGATATGGGATATTGATTATCGGAAATTAGTCATTGGATATGGGATATGGGATATTAATTATTGGATATGGGATATTAAATATTGGATATTAGAAACTGGATATTGATTATTGCATATTGGATATGGGACAGTGGATATTGGATATGGGATACTGGATGTGGGATACTGGATATGGGATATGGGATATTAATTATTGGATTTGTGATATTAAATATTAGATATTAGATACTGGAAATTGGTTGCTGAATATTGGATATTGGGATGTGGGATATTGATTATTAAATATGGGATATTAAATACAGGATATTAAATACTGGATATAGGAAATGAGAAATGGGATATTGGATATGGGATATTGATTATCGGATATTAGACACTGGATATGGGATACTGGACATGGGATATAAAATATTAATTATTGGATATGGGATATTGGATATAGGATATTGATTATTAAATACGGGATATGGAATATTGAATACAAGACATTACATACTGGATATAGGAAACGAGAAATGAGATATGGGATATTGATTATTAACTATTGGATATGGGACACTGGATATTGGATATGGGATACTGGATATTGGATAAGGGATATTAAATATTGGATATGGGAAATTGGATGTGGGACATGGGATATCAGCTACTGGGTATGGGATATCGGATATTGATTATTAACTGTTGGATATGGGATATTGGATTTGGGATATTAAATATTGGATATTAGATACTGGATATTGGTTACTGAATATTGGATATTGGGATGTGGGATATTGATTATTAAATATGGGATATTAAATATTGGATATTAAATACTGGATATAGGAAATGAGAAATGGAATACTGGATATGGGATATTGATTAACTATCGGATATTGGACAATGGACATGGGATATAAATTATTGGATGTGGAATATTAAATATTGGATATTAGATACTGGATATTGGTTACTGAATATTGAATATGGAATATTGGATATGGGATATTAATTATTAAATATGGGATATGGGATATTGAATACAAGATATTAAATACTGGATATAGGAAATGAGAAATGGGATATTGGATATGGGATATTGACTATTAAGTATTGGATATGGGACATTGGATATGGGATATTGGATATGGGATGTGGGATACAGGATATTGGATATGGGATATTAAATATTGGATATGGGAAATTGGATGTGGAATATGGGATATGGGATATAGAAAACTGGATATGGGATATTGATTATTAAATACTGGATGTGGGATACAGGATATTGGATATGGGATATTAAATATTGGATATTACATACTGGATATTGGTTACTGAATATTGGATATTGATTACTAAATATGATACACTGGATATGGGGTATTAAATATTGGATGTGGGAAATGAGAAATGGGATATTGGATATGGGATATGGGAAATTGGATGTGGGATATGGGATATTAACTACTGGGTATGGGATATCAGATATTGATTATTAACTGTTGGATATGGGATACTGGATATGGGATATGAGAGACCAGATATCAGATACTGGACATGGGATGTGGGATGTTAATTATTGGATATGGGATATTAAATATTGGATATTAGATACTGGATATTGATTACTGAATATTGGATATTGGGATGTGGGATATTGATCATTAAACATAGGCTTTTAAATACAGGATATTAAATATTGGATATAGAAAATGAGAAATGGGATATTGGACATAGGATATTGATTATTAACTATTGGATATGGGACATTGGATATGGGAAATTGGATGTGGGATATGAGATACTAACTACTGGGTATGGGATATCGGATATTGATTATTAACTGTTGGATATGGGATACTGGATATGGGATATTGGATACGGGACGTGGGATAGTAATTATTGGATATGGGATATTAAATATTGGATATGAGATACTGGATACTGGTTACTGAATATTGAATATGGAATATTGGATATGGGATATTAATTATTAAATATGGGATATGGGATATTGAATACAGGATACTAAATACTGGATATAGGAAATGAGAAATGGGATATTGGATATGGGATATAGGGGGTGGGATATTGATTATTAACTGTTGGATATGGGACACTGGATATTGGATATGGGATATTTAATATTGCATATCAGATACTGGATATTGAATATGGGATCTTGGATATGGGATATTGAAAACTGGATATGGGATGTGGGATATGGAATATTGATTATTAACTATTGGGTATGGGATATGGGACACTGGATATGGGTATGGGATATGGGATATTAAATATGGGATATGGGATCCTGATTATTAAATATCAGATATGGGATGTGGGATATTAAATATGGGATATAAGATATGGGATATTAAATACTGAATATGGTATGTGGGATATTAAATATGGAATACGGGATATTGATTATTAAATATTGGATATGGGATATTGGATACAGGATACTGAATATCGAATACTGGATGTGGGAGATGGGATGTGGGATATGGGATATTAAATATGGGATATGAGATATGGGATATTAAATACTGCATATGGTACGTAGGATATTAAATATGGCATATGGGATATTGATTATTAAACATCGGATATGGGATGTGAGATATTAAATATGGGATATTGATTATTAAGTATCGGATATGAGATGTGGGATATTAAATATGGGAGATGGGATGTGGGATATTAAATACAGGATATGAGATATTGATTATTAACTGTTGGGTATGGGATATGGGATATCAGATATGGGATATTATATATGGGATATGGGATATTAATTATTAAATATTGTATATGGGATGGGGTATATTAAATATTGGATACTGGACATGAGACCCAGGATATTGAATATCAGATATTCCCTTCCAGCTGGGAATTAACTCCAGGAAAAGCAGCAGCACCAAAGGCTCCAAAGCCACCCAGAGTTCATTCCCTGGATTTTTCCTCACCAGGAATTCCCTGCAATATTCCTCGGCAAACACCCGGAAACCTTCGGAGCCGGGAATTCCCCGCCAGCACCCACCTGCCCGCCAGAAATCCGCCTGGGGAGATTTCCCGGCTCCGGCAAATCCCAGCGCATCCTCCAAGAACTGGATTTTCCTGCTGAACTGCATCTCCAGGATGGGAATGGCCTCCGGCATGCGCGCCGCCAGGAGGCGGCAGGAAATGTCGGGTTTCCCGATGAATCTCTGCCGGACGCTGATCTCGTACGGAGTGTGCACGCGGATTTCATCCACATCCCGCGATTGGAAGCGCTGCACGAGTTGGGAATTGCAATCCCTGATTTCCAAGCCGGATGAAAGCACGGTGAGTTTTCCAGGTTTGGCGTTGGAATCTGGCCCGTGGGTGATGATGACGGGAATTCTCAGCAGGATTCCTTCCTGGATTTTGGGATCGGGAGGAGCAGGGTTTTCCTTCGGTTTCGCTTCCAAAGGGTTTTTCCAGAGTTTGATGCTGAAGGGCCACCAGGAAGGAGATTCCAGCTCCGTCAACAGCCTGGAAAGAGGGAAAGGTGAGTTTCTCCCAATTCCCTGGATCGGGAGAGGGAAAATATCCAAGGAAATCCCCACAGACGCGGAAATCCCTTAATCCCAAATCCAGCCTGTTATTCCCTCCTCAAAGCCATCCACGCTTTCCCAGGATCCAGGCGGTTCAAAGCCCGCCCTCTCCTCATCATCCATCGGAAAAATTCCCAAAATCCCGGCTGGGAGAGATGGAGCTGGAAGTGGATTTTTCCAGGCCCATATTCCCACTCCTTCCCATCCAAGGTTTTTTCCTGCTCCTTTTCCTTCACCCCCTCAGCCTGATGCCGCTTTTTCTTTTGCTAGACACCCAAATTCCCAGAAAAAACACAGAAAATTCCAGGTTGAGGCTCCAAAATCCAGCAGAAACTTCCCAGGAATGTCCAGCCTGCAGCTCCCTAAGGAAAACATTCCCAGAAAACAAGGCAGGGGCTGGAATTGTTCAGATTCCACTCCTGCTCCAAGGAGAAGGGAAATATTCCCAATTTTTTCAAGGGAAAACCGACAGTGATCATCCCTAAAATCCCGATTTCATTCCCTTTTCATTCCCTGCTTTAAGTCCATTAAAACTTTGGAATACTCCCAGGAATTCCCTGCTCTGTAAATTCCATAAAAACTGGGAAGAGCCGCTGGAATTTCTGCCGGAGCTCTGAGCTGGGGAATGTTCGGCCGCCCATAAATCCATGGAATTCTGAGTCCTTTCCCATTCCTTCCCTCTCCTCACGCTCCAGAGGCCACGTTCCCCTCGCTCCCACTGGAATTTTATCCGGAGGCTTCAAAGATCAGGAAACGCTCGGCAAAAATGTTCCCGAGGAGCCCCGGCTGTTCCCATTCCCACCCATTCCAGCTTTTCCCCAGGGGTTGGAATATCGGGATATCCCAATCCTGCCATGAGCTCACCCAAAAATTCCCAATTCCAGCCTCTTTCCTGTTCAATCCCAAAGGGTTTTTAAAGGTTTGGGGATATTCCTAGGAAATTGAGGCGAAGGTTTTCCAGGGAAGCTGTGGGGAAAAGGGTGGGAAAAGGTGGGAAAGGAAAGGGCGGGAAAGGAAAAAGGTGGGAAGAGAAAAAAGGGTGGGAAAGGAAAAGGGTGGAGAGGAAAAAGGGAGGAAGAAAAAGGATGGGAAAGGAAAAAAGGTGGGAAAGGAAAAAAAGGCAGGAAAGAAAAAGAGCGGGAAAGGGTGAGAAGGAAAAAAGGGCAGGAAAGCAAAGGGGCAGGAAAGAAAAAGGGTGGGAAAGGAAAAAGGGCAGGAAGGAAAAAGGCGGGAAGGAAAAAGGCGGGAAGGAAAAAGGCGGGAAGGAAAAAGGCGGGAAGGAAAAAGGGCGGGAAATGAAAAAGGCGGGAAAGGAAAAAGGGCGGGAAGGAAAAAGGCGGGAAGGAAAAAGGGCAGGAAGGAAAAAGGCGGGAAGGAAAAAGGCGGGAAGGAAAAAGGCGGGAAAGGAAAAAGGGCGGGAAGGAAAAAGGGCAGGAAGGAAAAAGGCGGGAAGGAAAAAGGCGGGAAGGAAAAAGGCGGGAAAGGAAAAAGGGCGGGAAGGAAAAAGGGCGGGAAGGAAAAAGGGCGGGAAGGAAAAAGGGCGGGAAGGAAAAAGGGCGGGAAAGAAAAAGGCGGGAAGGAAAAAGGGTGGGAAGGAAAAAGAGTGGGAAAAGGCAGGAAAGGAAAAAGGTGGGAAAGGAAAAAGGCGGGAAGGAAAAAGGGCGGGAAGGAAAAAGGACGGGAACTAAAAAAGGCAGGAAAGGAAAAAGGGCGGGAAAGGAAAAAGGCGGGAAGGAAAAAGGGCGGGAAGGAAAAAGGGCAGGAAGGAAAAAGAAAAGACGGGAAGGAAAAAGGGCAGGAAGGAAAAAGAAAAGGCGGGAAGGAAAAAGGCGGGAAGCAGCAAGCGGCGCCAGGAATTTCCCAGGAATGGCAGCAGGGATGGGCTCAGCTCCAGTTATCCCAAGTTTTATTCCCACGGAGCCGGGCACTGCGGGAAGAGGAGATGGCGGCGCTCCCAAATTCCCACAGCTGAATTCCCAACATTTCCAGCCCGTGGGCACAGAAGGCCTGGATTGGGAGGGATCCTAAGGATTATCCCATTCCATGGCAGGGAATTCCCAGCCTGGCCTTGGGCACTGCCAGGGATCCAGAGGCATCCCCAGCTGCTCTGGGAATTCCAGCCCTCATGTCCCAGCCAGGAATTCCTTCCCAAAATCCCATCCAACCAGCGGGAAGCCATTCCCTGGATCCTGTCCCTTATCCCAAATCCCTCTCCAGGCCTTGGAAGGGCTTCTGAGCTCTCCCTGGAGCTTTTCCATGAACATTCCCAACTCCCTCAGCCTTTCCTCCCGGAGCTGCTCTATCCCTCCGATGAAAAACCCAAAAATCCACAATTTTCACTTCCCAAAGACCTCCCCAAGAAATTCCAGCTCCGGGAACGTTCCCATTCCGTACCTGTCGGCCACATCCATGTCCCCCTCGATTTTGTGGAGTCCCCTCATGATGGAATCGAACTGTTCCCCTTGGGAATGCAGCACCTGGGCCGTGTCCTGCAGGCGTTTCTGGGATCCCTCCAACATTCCCGTTAATTCCTTCCCTTTGCCGTATTCCAACGCCGCTCCCGCCCCGGCCTCGGACAGCAGCTGCTCCCTCCAGAAATGCTCCAGGATATTGAAAACCACATTCCTGTTGGGATGCAGGGAACTGAACCAGTGCTTGCTGCTCTTCTCCAGGATCGTCAAGGAGCTGAAGACGAAATGGGAAAATTCCTTCTTGATTTCGCTGATCCCGGAAAGTCGGAAATCCACCAGGAGCTCCCCGCTTTTGTCAGCCGTGAATCGGATGGAAACGGGAGTCAGGGAGAGCTTCCCGGGAATCCATTGTTTGCCGCTGTCCAGGTAATAGGAGCAAGGCCAGGAATGGATCCGGATGTCCTCGCTCATCCGCTCGCTCTTCCCGGTTTCCTCGTCCCGGGAAACGCTCTCGGATCCAGCGGGAGCAACTGGAATCCGTGGGAAAAGGAAAAATGGGAATTCTTAATGAACGGGTTTTTTTGGGATAGCTAAAAAAATTGGGAGCTGTTTCTAATCGTGGGGATGCTTCCTATGGAAAACCCCATCAATGTGGTCAGCCGGTAATTCCATGAATATCCTGGAATATTCGCAGCTCGTCTCGGATTGTCACAGAGCAGCAGAGATGGAGGAAAATCCCAAAATTCAAGATTTCCTCTGGAAAAGCCCAGTGACATCACTGGCTGTGCGTTTTCCTGATAATTCCATGAATATCCTGGAATATTCCCATTCCCAGCTCATCCTTGGCTTCCCAGAGATTGGTGGGTGCTGAGGAAAATCCAGGAAATCCCAAAATTCCAGCTCGTTCCTCGTTCTAAATCCCTGCTCCCTCCCCTTCCCCTCTGGCAGCTCAGCTTCCAGGCACGTATTCCAGGAATTCTCCAGGAATTCCTAATATTCCTCAGGAATGGTCAGTATTCCCCAGGAATTCCCAATATTCCCTGGGAATTCCCAATATTCCTCAGGAATTCCCAATATTCTCCAGGAAATCCCAATATTCCCCAGGAATTCCCAGTATTCTCTGGGAATTCCCAATATTCCTCAGGAATTCCCGGTATTCTCCAGGAAATCCCAGTATTCCAGTATGAGGAAATCCCAGGAATTCCTGTCCTGCCAGAGGTATGGAGAGAATCCCGAGAATTCCTGTTCTGTCCAAGGGGAATCCTGGGAATTCCTATTCTGCTACAGAGGAAATCCTGGGAATTCCTGTTCTGCCAGAGGTGCTGCGAAAATCCTGGGAATCCCAGACAAAATCCTGGGAATCTCTGTTCCACCAAAGGTACTGAGGGAATCCCGGGAATCCCTGACAAAAATCCCAGGAATCCCTGACAAAATCCCAGGAATTCCTGTTTTGCCAAAGAGGAAATACCAGGAATCCTTGACAGAATCCTGGGAATCTCCATGGAAATCCTGGGAATGCCTGAGGAAATCCTGGGAATTCCTGCTCTGTACTATCCCAGGCTGCTCCAAGCCCCATCCAGCCTGGCCTTGGACATTCCAGGGATCCAGGGGCTTCTCTGGGAATTCCATCCCAGCCAGGAATTCCCGATTTTCCATCCAAGCAGTGAGACCCATTCCCTGTGTCCCGTCCCTCCATCCCTTATCCCAAATCCCTCTCCCTTCAGGCACTCGAAGGATCTTTCCCTAATCCCAGAAAATTCCTCATTTTTCCCAATCCCACTTGGCAAAGCCACAGGACAAACCCCAAACCCCTCTCTGGCTCCTTTGCTCCAGAACTTTCCTCTCTTCCCACGGAATTCCAGAATTGTTGAGCGTGGAAAAGCTCTCCGAGGCCATCGGATCCACCCCGTCCCCAATCCCAGAACCACCTCCAGGAATTCCTTGGACACTTCCAGGGATGGGGATTCCAAACCTCCCTGGGCAGCTCCTTCCAGGAAGGAATTTTCCCAAAATCCAACCTCAATTTTCCTCTCCTCCTGTCCCCGTTCCCTGGGAGCAGATCCTGAATTCCCCTCCTGTCAGGGACGTCCCTCTTTTCTCTGGGATCAACATTCCCAACTCCCTCAAGAGTCCCCATTCCCACAAATTCACCGTTATCCATCAATTTCTTGGATTATCCCGATCCCCTCCCAGCTCATCCCTTCCCTATCCCTAAATTCCAAATCCCAATATCCAAATCCTGGCTCGGCTTCCGAGGCCTCTTCCAGCCTTCCCTCGCTCCCAGCCCAGGATGGAATTCCTGAAGATTCCCAATCCCCATTCCCAGCTCCCAGTTCTCCCAGTCCCCATTCCCAGTTCTCCCAATCCCCATTCCCAGCTCCCAGTTCTCCCAGTCCCCATTCCCAGTTTTCCCAATCCCCATTCCCAGTTCCCAGTTCTCCCAATTTCCATTCCCAGCTCCCAGTTCTCCCACTCCCCATTCCCAGTTTTCCCAATCCCCATTCCCAGTTCCCAGTTCTCCCAATTTCCATTCCCAGCTCCCAGTTCTCCCACTCCCCATTCCCAGTTTTCCCAATCTCCATTCCCGGCCCGGAGCCGATGGCGGTGCCCGGTCCGGCGCCTCCCCAGCCCCGGGTTCGAGTCCCGGCCCCGACACCAAACCCAGCCCGGCCCCGCCAGACCCCGGTTCGAGACCGCCCTGATCCCGGTCATGGATCGGAGCCCCCCAAACCCCAACCCGTGACCCCTCAGCCCCATTTGGAGCCCCCTCAGCCCCATCCGAGCCCCACCGGTCCCGACACCAAACCCAGCCCGGGCCCACCGGCCCCGGTTCGAGACCCTCCCGGTCCCGGTCATGGATCGGAGCCCCCCATTCCCGGCACGGAGCCCAAATTTGTGACCCCTCAACCCCATTTCCAAGCCCGAGTTCCACCCCCAGCCCCTCCCGCCCCATTTGGAGCCCGCTCAGCCTCACCCGAGCCCCGTCCGAGCTCCGCCGGTCCCTCGCGCACCTCCCTCAGTGCGGCACCAAGCCCGCTCCGCGCCTGCGCCCTCCGAGCGCTCTCATTGGCTGAGCCCCGCGCATCCGCGCCTTCCTATTGGCTGACCCCGCGCATCCGCGCCTTCCTATTGGCTGACCCCGCGCATCCGCGCCTTCCTATTGGCTGACCCCGCGTCGCTGCGCGCCGCTTTTCACCTTCCCCTCCTGCCCCACCCACCTGATGAAGAGGTTCCGGCTGCGGCCGCCATTGCCCCGCAGCGCCGCCGCCGCCATTGGCGCCCGGGCCTCGGGCCAGATATTCCCGTTTTTTTGGGAATATCGCGGGGGGAGCGGGTGAGTGCGGATCCCTCGGGATGCTCCCGGTTCGGTTCCTGAGGGGGGAACGGGAGAGCGAGGCGGGAATGGCGTGTGCGACGCCCTGTGGTGTCCGGGTTCTCCCTTCCCTCACAGCCGGGAGCTCCGGGAGAGGGGAATTCCCACCTGGAAATTCCTTAATCCCGATATCCCCATGAGGGAATTCCCTGAATCCCGATATTCCTGTAAGGGAATTCCCCCCTGGATTTCCTTAATCCCGATATTCCTCATAAGGGAATTTCCTCCTGGATTTCCTTAATCCCGGTATTCCCATGGAAATCTCTGTGGGAGAAATTCCCTCCTGGAAATTCCTTAATCCTGATATCCCCATGGAGATTTCGGAGGGTAATTCCCTCCTGGATGTTCCCTATTCCCGATATTCCTGGATTTCCTTCATCCCGATATTCCCTGAGAGCTCTGAGGGGAATTCCCTTGGAAATCTCGGAGGGAGAAATTCCCCTCATGGAAATCCCTTAATCCCGGTTTTCCATTGGAAATCTCTGAGGGGAATTCCCACCTGGATGTTCCCTAATCCAAATATTCCCATGGAAATCTCTGAGGGAGGAATTCCCTCCCTCAGATCCCCAAATCCCATTTTTTCCCCCCCTCCTTCCCAATCCCATTCCCAAATCCCGTTTTTTCCCTCCCTGCTCCCTCTTCCCTTTTGATTTCCTTTCCCATTTTCCTCCTATTTTGACCTTCCCATTGCTCAAATCCATGGAAAACTCAGCGGGAAAGATCCGATCCCATCAATATTCCGGGAATTTCCTCCTTCCCAGCCCTCATTTTTTGGGAATATCCCACTAAAATTTTCTTTCCTTTCTCTTCCAGGACAAAACCAGAGAATCAACCCAAAAATCCATGGAAAATCCAGATTATCCCAATTTCCCCTCATTTTCCTCGTAATTTCCTGCAATTTCCAACCTTCCAAATCCCTTTTTTTTGGGGGGGGGAATAACGGGAATAAAACCCATTCCAAACTTTCTTGCCTCGAGCGGGAATTTTCCATTTCCCATCCCGCATGGACAGAGAGACCTTGGCTTTTTCCACCGCTTTTTTCCAGGATTTTGGGAATTCTCCGGAAGATTTTCCCGGGGATCGGGTGGATTTTATCGACAAATCCGATTCTTTCACGTATTCCCAATTTTTCCGGGATTATCTCCTTCCCAACCGTCCCTGCGTCTTCTCGGCCGAGTTCACCAAGGATTGGAGCAGTCGGAAATTCTGGGTCACGCAGGATGGGAAACCCGACCTGGAGCGGCTCCTGCAGGAATTCCAAGGTAAATCCGGGAATTTTTTCCCAAATCTTAAAGGATGGAATTTATTAGGATTGAATTTTAGGGATAAAAGCAGAAAAAACCCTGAAATACCACGTTTTTTCCCATAATATATTGAATTTTTCCCATTTTTTATTTGAAAATTCCAAGGTGAAATTTATTCCCAAGTTTTATTTCTTATCCCTATTTCCATCAATTAAAAATCTTGGATAATTTAATGATTCCAAATCTTAAACAATGAAATTTTTAGGAATTAATTTTAGGGATAAAAGCACCAAAACCCCAAAATTCCAAGGTTTTTTCTTGGAATAATCCGTGGATTTTTTCCCATTTATTCCCAAATTTTATTTCTTTTTCCTATTTCCATCAATTAAAAATCTTGGATAATTTCATGATTCCATTTATTCCCAAATTTTATTTCTTGTTCCTATTTCCATCAATTAAAAATCTTGGATAATTTCATGATTCCAAATCCCAAAGGATGGAATTTTTAGGAATTCATTTTTGGGATAAAATCCTAAAAAACCCCCAAAATTCCAAGGTTTTTCCCATAATATATGGAATTATTTTCCAATTTTTTCTTGGTCTGGTTTGCAGATTCCAAGGTGAAATTTATTCCCAAATTTTATTTCTTATTTTGATTAAAATCGATTAAAAATCTTGGATAATTTAATGATTCCAAACCCTAAAGGATAAAAGGAAAAACCCAGGAACTTAATTAATTAAAGGATTTAATTAATAGAGAGATGATAAATATAAAATATAATTAATGTTAAAATATTTGTCATTAATTTTAATTTTCTTTCTATGGAGAATAATTATTAATGAATCACTGTTTAATTAAGGAATATTTATTATCATGTTTGATTATTAAACCCTAATTAATGCCTCGCCCCTAATGAGATTTTAAAGGAAAATTCCCTTTAAAGGAAAAAAAATGGAGAAATTCAGGAATTGGGAAAGAAAACCAGGAAATTAATTAATAAAATAATTAAATTATTAAAAATAAAATAAAGAAAAAACACTATGAAAGTTAAGATATTTGTAATTAATTAGAATTTTTAAATAAAATAATTAAAAATTAATGAGAATTAAGAATTCTTTGTGGATTGCAGATTAATTAAAGAATGTTTATGGAATTATTAGGAATGTATTTGAATATTAATTCCTAATTAATGGAATTGAGGAGGAAAATTCCCTTTCAAATTCCTTTCGTGGCAAGGAAAAACACGGAAAATAATTAATAAAACAATAAAATTAATAGGTAATGAGTATAAAAATAGAATGAACATTTAAATATTCCTAATTATTTAGAATTTATTCTATGCTGAATATGAGCCATCGATTAATTCATACGAATGAATTATTAATTAATCACCAATTAATATTTATGAGTTCATTTGAATAATATTATACACAAACATATTTGAATAGTCATGCATATTTATGACGTAATTAAACATTATTTTATTATAATGAACACAATTAAATGCTCATTAATATGCATGACCACCGTTAAATATATT
Source organism: Pseudopodoces humilis (assembly GCF_049639895.1). Classification (NCBI taxonomy): domain Eukaryota; kingdom Metazoa; phylum Chordata; class Aves; order Passeriformes; family Paridae; genus Pseudopodoces; species Pseudopodoces humilis. The sequence continues at coordinate 150,633,498 of NC_142200.1, forward strand.
TATGAGCATATTTGAATATTATTCATATTTATGAACTCATTTGCGTATCAGTATTGTTTAAAAATGCATTTTAATTTTTGTTAATGAGGCTATTTGAATATTTTCTCATATTTATCAACATTTGCATATTCATATTTATGACATCATTTTAATATCTCATGTTTAATAGGAAACGTAATTCATACTTATGGCCTCATTTTAGTATTTGCATTAATTAACGCATTTCAATACTTGTTTGTATATGAGGTGATTTGAATATTCATGCATGTTGATGGACTCATTTGCATAATCCCTCCCATCCGGGAGCGCCTCCCCTGGCTGCCCCAAGGCCGGAATTCCGGGAATCATTCCCGGCCCCCTGCGGCTTCCAGAGCGCAATTCCCACGGGATCTGTCCCTGATTCCCACGGAATCTGTCCCTGATTCCCTCGGGATCTGTCCCTGATTGATTCCCTCGGGATCTGTCCCTGATTCCCACGGGATCTGTCCCTGATTCCCACGGGATCTGTCCCTGATTGATTCCCTCGGGATCTGTCCCTGATTCCCACGGGATCTGTCCCTGATTCCCACGGGATCTGTCCCTGATTGATTCCCTCGGGATCTGTCCCTGATTGATTCCCACGGGATCTGTCCCTGATTGATTCCCACGGGATCTGTCCCTGATTGATTCCCTCGGGATCTGTCCCTGATTCCCACGGGATCTGTCCCTGATTCCCTCGGGATCTGTCCCTGATTGATTCCCACGGGATCTGTCCCTGATTCCCACGGGATCTGTCCCTGATTGATTCCCACGGGATCTGTCCCTGATTGATTCCCACGGGATCTGTCCCTGATTGATTCCCACGGGATCTGTCCCTGATTGATTCCCTCGGGATCTGTCCCTGATTGATTCCCTCGGGATCTGTCCCTGATTCCCACGGGATCTGTCCCTGATTGATTCCCTCGGGATCTGTCCCTGATTGATTCCCTCGGGATCTGTCCCTGATTGATTCCCTCGGGATCTGTCCCTGATTGATTCCCTCGGGATCTGTCCCTGATTCCCTCGGGATCTGTCCCTGATTGATTCCCACGGGATCTGTCCCTGATTCCCTCGGGATCTGTCCCTGATTGATTCCCACGGGATCTGTCCCTGATTCCCACGGGATCTGTCCCTGATTGATTCCCTCGGGATCTGTCCCTGATTCCCACGGGATCTGTCCCTGATTCCCACGGGATCTGTCCCTGATTGATTCCCACGGGATCTGTCCCTGATTGATTCCCTCGGGATCTGTCCCTGATTGATTCCCTCGGGATCTGTCCCTGATTGATTCCCTCGGGATCTGTCCCTGATTCCCACGGGATCTGTCCCTGATTCCCTCGGGATCTGTCCCTGATTGATTCCCTCGGGATCTGTCCCTGATTGATTCCCTCGGGATCTGTCCCTGATTGATTCCCTCGGGATCTGTCCCTGATTGATTCCCTCGGGATCTGTCCCTGATTGATTCCCTCGGGATCTGTCCCTGATTGATTCCCTCGGGATCTGTCCCTGATTGATTCCCTCGGGATCTGTCCCTGATTGATTCCCTCGGGATCTGTCCCTGATTGATTCCCTCGGGATCTGTCCCTGATTCCCACGGGATCTGTCCCTGATTGATTCCCTCGGGATCTGTCCCTGATTCCCACGGGATCTGTCCCTGATTGATTCCCACGGGATCTGTCCCTGATTCCCACGGGATCTGTCCCTGATTGATTCCCTCGGGATCTGTCCCTGATTCCCACGGGATCTGTCCCTGATTGATTCCCTCGGGATCTGTCCCTGATTGATTCCCTCGGGATCTGTCCCTGATTGATTCCCACGGGATCTGTCCCTGATTCCCACGGGATCTGTCCCTGATTGATTCCCTCGGGATCTGTCCCTGATTCCCTCGGGATCTGTCCCTGATTGATTCCCACGGGATCTGTCCCTGATTCCCACGGGATCTGTCCCTGATTGATTCCCTCGGGATCTGTCCCTGATTGATTCCCACGGGATCTGTCCCTGATTGATTCCCACGGGATCTGTCCCTGATTGATTCCCTCGGGATCTGTCCCTGATTGATTCCCACGGGATCTGTCCCTGATTCCCTCGGGATCTGTCCCTGATTGATTCCCTCGGGATCTGTCCCTGATTCCCACGGGATCTGTCCCTGATTGATTCCCTCGGGATCTGTCCCTGATTGATTCCCTCGGGATCTGTCCCTGATTGATTCCCTTGGGATCTGTCCCTGATTCCCTCGGGATCTGTCCCTGATTGATTCCCTCGGGATCTGTCCCTGATTCCCACGGGATCTGTCCCTGATTGATTCCCACGGGATCTGTCCCTGATTGATTCCCTTGGGATCTGTCCCTGATTCCCTCGGGATCTGTCCCTGATTGATTCCCTCGGGATCTGTCCCTGATTCCCACGGGATCTGTCCCTGATTCCCACGGGATCTGTCCCTGATTCCCTCGGGATCTGTCCCTGATTCCCTCGGGATCTGTCCCTGATTCCCTCGGGATCTGTCCCTGATTGATTCCCTCGGGATCTGTCCCTGATTGATTCCCTCGGGATCTGTCCCTGATTGATTCCCTCGGGATCTGTCCCTGATTGATTCCCACGGGATCTGTCCCTGATTGATTCCCACGGGATCTGTCCCTGATTGATTCCCTCGGGATCTGTCCCTGATTGATTCCCACGGGATCTGTCCCTGATTGATTCCCTCGGGATCTGTCCCTGATTCCCACGGGATCTGTCCCTGATTGATTCCCACGGGATCTGTCCCTGATTCCCTCGGGATCTGTCCCTGATTGATTCCCACGGGATCTGTCCCTGATTCCCACGGGATCTGTCCCTGATTGATTCCCTCGGGATCTGTCCCTGATTCCCTCGGGATCTGTCCCTGATTGATTCCCTCGGGATCTGTCCCTGATTGATTCCCTCGGGATCTGTCCCTGATTGATTCCCACGGGATCTGTCCCTGATTGATTTCCTCTGGATCTCTCCCTGACTGATTCCCTTGGGATCTCTCCCTGATTCCCGCTGATCTCTCCCTGCAGGAGCAGCCCCGGTGCCGGTGGCCAACTGTGACCTTCGGGAATACAATTCCCACCCCAAGGAGCTGCTGCCCTTCCCGGAATTTGTGGAATATTGGCGGGAATTCATCAGCAACGGGCACCGCTCCTCGCGCGGCTGCCTCTACCTCAAGGACTGGCACCTGAGCAGGTCCTTCCTGAAATTCCCACCGGGAATGTTCCCCTGGACAGGGATCCCGGGAATCCTCAGGGCTCCTTCCCCAAATTCCCACCGGGAATGTTCCCCTGGACAGGGATCCCGGGAATCCTCAGGGCTCCTTCCCCAAATTCCCACCAGGAATGTTCCTCTGGACAGGGATCCCGGGAATTCTCAGGGCTCCTTTCCCAAATTCCCACCGGGAATGTTCCCCTGGACAGGGATCCCGGGAATTCTCAGGGCTCCTTCCCCAAATTCCCACCGGGAATGTTCCCCTGGACAGGGATCCTGGGAATTCTCAGGTCTCCTTCCCAAAATTCCACACTGGGAGAAAGGAAAGGATCCAAGGAATTCTCAGGACTTTTTCCCAAATTTCTGCCCCGGGAATGTTCTCCTGGAGAAGGATCCAGGGAATCCTCAGGGCCCTTCCGGGGCCGGAAGGAGCTCCAGGAGAGCCCGGGAAGGATTTGGGATCAGGCAGGGAATGGCAGGAGTCAGGGAATGGCTTCCGCTTCCTTCCCGTGGGATTTTGGGAAGGAATTCCTGGCAATTCCACGGGGTTGGAACTTTGAAGATCCCAAAAATTCCATAATTCCAGGATTTCCAATTGCTCCAATTGAAGGCAAAGCAAGGGAGAGGAGAAAAAAAATTCCAACATTCCCTGAGGATTCCAAAAATCCCAGCATTCCCTGAGGGATCTCTGAGGGATTCCCGAGCTCCCAATTCCCAAAATTCCCGATTTTCCAGGCTGCTGGCATTCCCAGTTTTTATTCCAAGCTCCAATTCCATTTGGGAAGGAATTCCTGGCTGGGAGGGGCAGGGCTGGAATTCCCTGGAATTCCCTGAATCCCTGGAAGTGGCCACGGTTGGGATGGTGGGAATGGCCCTGGGATGGGACGGGATGGGATGGGATGGGATGGGATGGGATGGGATGGGATGATCCCAAAATCCCAAACTGGGGAAATTGGGATCGGGATTGGGACTGGGATTGGGATTGGAACTGCAATCAGGATTGGGATTGGGATTGGGATTTAAATTGGAACTGGGATTGGAGCTGGGATTGGGATCAGAGTTGGGATTGGGATTGGAAGAGGGATTGGGATTGGAGCTGGGATTGGGATTGAGATTCAGATTGGGGTTGGAATTGAAATTGGAACTGGGATTGGGATCGGGATTGGAACTGGGATTGGGATCGGGATTGGAACTGGGATTGGGATCGGGATTGGAACTGGGATTGGGATCGGGATTGGAACTGGGATCAGGATTGGGTTTGGAACTGGGATTGGGATCGGGATTGGAATTGGAAATGGGATCGGGATCAGAGTTGGGATTGGGATTGGAAGAGGGATTGGGATTGGAATTGGGACAGGGATTGGAGCTGGGATTGGGATTGAGATTCGGATTGGGGTTGGAATTGAAATTGGAACTGGAATTGGGATCGGGATTGGAACTGAAATTGGGATCGGGATTGGAACTGGGATTGGGATCGGGATTGGGATTCAGATTGGGATTGGGATCAGGATTGGGACTGGAACTGGAATTGTAACTGGGATCAGGATTGGGATTGGGAGTGGAAATGGAATTGGGGTCGAGATTGGGATCAGGATTGGGATTGGAATTGGGATCAGGACTGGAACTGGGATTGGGATTGGAATTTGGATTGAAATAGGGATTGGAATTGGAATAGGAATTGGGATTGGGATTGGGGTTGGAACTGGGATTGGGATTTGAATTGGGATTGAAATGGCATTGGGATTGAGATTCAGATTGGAATTGGAACTGGGATTCAACTGAGATTGGGATCGGAATTGGAACTGGGATTGGGATCAGAGTTGGGATTTGGATCAGGACTGGGACTGGGATTGGAACTGGGATCAGGATTGGGACTGGGATTGGTACTGGAACTGGGATTGGAATTGGGATTGGGATTGGGACCAGGATTGGAATTAGGATTGGGATTGGGATTATTCCATGGCTCTGTTGGATCTGGGATCCTTGATTATCCATCAGCTTTTCCAGGAAATTCCCACTCCTCCCGATTCCCTTCTCCCGCCTCTGCTTTTCCTCCTCCAGCTGCCAAAGAACCTTGGGAAGGAATTTTCCCCGTGGGAATGGGGAGGAGCCAGAATTCCCAAAAAATCCACCACTCCCCCTAAATCCTTGGAATTAACCAAACCAGCTCGGAACAACCCCGGGATAGAAAAAAAACCGGGATGAGCTCCAGAACCTCCCCCAAATTCCACCCTAAAGGATCCTCGGGAATTTGGGATCCCGCTTTTCCGAGCTCCTTGTGTTTTCCAGAGCTTTCCCGGAGCGGGAATTTTACAGCATTCCCGTGTATTTTATCTCGGATTGGCTGAATGAATATTGGGATGCCGTGGGCGCCGACGATTTCCGCTTCGTCTACATGGGACCCAAGGGATCCTGGTAAGGCTCCGATCCCGGAAAATTCCCACTTTTCCAGCCGGATATCCCAAAAAATTCCCGTTATCCCGCTGGAAAAGCGGGGAGGGAAAAGGGGAAAATCCCAAATTCTCCTCAAAAAAACGATCCCGGGAATTGAGAAATTCCCTCGGGATCGGCCGCTCGGAACGCGCGGGGAGAATTCCGGAGTTTTCCAGGTGAAAATTCCAGCCTGGAGTTGGTTCTGGAATTGGGATTTGGGGGGGTTTTGATGGGAATTCTCGGCCCTCAAGGAATTTTTTGGGATAAGTGAGAAAGGATAGAAAATGTTCCGTTATCCAGCCGGAATTCCGGGAGGAATTTTGGGATCGGGATGGATCCAATGGCTTTTTAAGGACTCGATAATCCAATCAAAAGAATCCAAACTCCACAATCCAACGGAAATTCCATGAGGAATTTTGGGATCAGTATCCCTATAATGGCTTTAATGGCCCAAAATCCATAATCCAATGGAAATTTCTCATGGAATTTTGGGATCGGGCTGGATCCAGTGGCCTTTCAAGAGCCCAAACTCCGTAATCCAATGGAAATTCCACGAGGAATTTCGGGATTGGGATGGATCCAGTGGCTTTAACAGCCCCAAACTCCACATTCCAACCGAAATTCCATCAGGAATTTTGGGATCAGGGTCCCCATAGGGACCAAACTCCAGAATCCAACGGAAATTCCTCGTGGAATTTCGGGATCAGCCCCTCGGTTTCTCAACCGCTCGAATCCCTGGTGGAATTTTTTGGGATCGATTCCCGCCCGTCCCCGATTTTTTCCAGGAAAAGCGGCTTTTGAATGACTCAAACTCCCTAATCCAACCAAAATTCCCTGAAAAATTTTGGGATTGGGATAGATCCAGTGGCTTTAACAGCCCAAACTCCACAATCCAATGGATTTTCCATGAGGAATTTTGGGATTGGTTTGGATCCAATGGCTTTTTAATAGCCTGAACTCCATAATCCAATGGAAATTCCATGAGGAATTTTGGGATCAGAATCCCTATAAGGGCTTTAACAGCCCAAACTCCATAATCCAATGGATTTTCCATGAAGAATTTTGGGATCGGGATGGATCCAGTGGCTTTAACAGCCCCAAACTCCACATTCCAACCGAAATTCCATCAGGAATTTTGGGATCAGGGTCCCCATAGGGACCAAACTCCAGAATCCAACGGAAATTCCTCGTGGAATTTCGGGATCAGCCCCTCGGTTTCTCAACCGCTCGAATCCCTGGTGGAATTTTTTGGGATCGATTCCCACCCGTCCCTGATTTTTTCCAGGAAAAGCGGCTTTTGAATGACTCAAACTCCCTAATCCAATGGAAATTCCCTGAAAAATTTTGGGATTGGGATAGATCCAGTGGCTTTAACAGCCCAAACTCCACAATCCAATGGATTTTCCATGAGGAATTTTGGGATTGGTTTGGATCCAATGGCTTTTTAATAGCCTGAACTCCATAATCCAATGGAAATTCCATGAGGAATTTTGGGATCAGTATCCTTAAAGGGACCTTTTAACAGCCCAAGCTCCATAATCCAATGGATTTTCCATGAAGAATTTTGGGATCGGGATGGATCCAGTGGCTTTAACAGCCCCAAACTCCACATTCCAACCGAAATTCCATCAGGAATTTTGGGATCAGGGTCCCCATAGGGACCAAACTCCAGAATCCAACGGAAATTCCTCGTGGAATTTCGGGATCAGCCCCTCGGTTTCTCAACCGCTCGAATCCCCGGCAGAATTTTTCAGGATCGATTCCCGCCCATCCTTGATTTTTTCCAGGAAAAGCGGCTTTTGAATGACTCAAACTCCATAATCCAATGGAAATTCCATCAGGAATTTTGGGATTGGGATGGATCCAGTGGCTTTAACAGCCCCAAACTCCACAATCCAACGGAAATTCCTCGTGGAATTTCGGGATCAGCCCCTCGGTTTCTCTTCCTCTTGAATTCCTGGCGGAATTTTTCGGGATCGCTTCCCTCTCCGTTCCATTCCCGATTTTTCCCAGGACTCCGTTCCACGCCGACGTTTTCCGCTCCTACAGCTGGTCGGCCAACGTGTGCGGCCGGAAGCGCTGGCTGCTGTATCCGCCGGGAGAGGAGCGATTCCTCACGGATATCCGCGGGAATCTCCCCTTCGACCTGACGGCTCCGGAATTCCGGGATCCGCGGATTTATCCGCGCTCCGGCCGCGCCCGAGCCCCTCTGGAGATCATCCAGGAAGCCGGAGAGATCGTCTTCGTTCCCAGCGGGTGGCACCACCAGGTGCACAACCTGGTGAGGGAATTCCCGCCGGGAATCGCTCCGGGAATTCGGGGATGGGAATTCCGGCTTTTTGGCGGATCCGCGGGGAAAAGGTGGAGCGTGGGCTTTTGGGATGGTTTTTTTCCCCCCGGAGATTTTCCGTGTTTGGAAGGGGTTTGGATGAGGATTGGAGAGCTCTGGGATGATCCTTAAGGTGCTTTTCCAGCCAAATAATTCCAGGAATTCTGTGATATTCCAGGAATTCCGTGGTTTTCCAGGAATTCCGTGGTTTTCCAGGAATTGGGAGGAAAAAGAAGAGAAAACGTTGGAAATCCTTCCCAGGAAGGAGAAATTCCAGCTTGGAGCACCCTGGAATGTTGGGAATGGGATGATCCTTAAGGTCTTTTCCCAACTAAATAATTCCAGGAATTCCGTGGTATTCCAGGAATTCCATGGTTTTCCAGGAATTGGAGTGAGTGGGAGGAAAAAGGAGAGGAAATGTTGGAAATCCTTCCCAGGAAGGAGAAATTCCAGCTTGGAGCACCCTGGAATGTTGGGAATGGGATGATCCTTAAGGTGTTTTCCCAACTAAATAATTCCAGGAATTCCGTGGTATTCCAGGAATGGGGAGGAAAAAGGAGAGGAAAGGTCGGAAATCCTTCCCAGGAAGGAGAAATTCCAGCTTGGAGCAGCGGGAATTGTCCCTGCCCACGGATCCTTTCCATCCCAAATCTTTCTGGGATCATCCCATGGAATTCTGGGATGTTCAAAGCACCAAAATCTCCTCGGGCCCCTGGAATTCCGGAGCGAATTCCATGGAAAAAGCCGCCTGCTTCCCGTATTCCCGCTTTTTTCGGTGGGAAATTCCTCGGGAATGGGATCCTGGATGAACCAGAGCCGGGGGGAGCTGAGAATCCCGGGAATTGGGATGGGATCGGGGCCAATTCCAAGATTCCATGGAATTCCATGGAAAGGAGCGGCGCTGCTCCCCCCCCCCTTCTCCCAGCCCTCGGATTTTTTGGGAATTTGGGATCGTTTGGAATTTGGGATCTTTTCCAAAGACTTGGAAAAAGGAATTTCCCAGGATTTCAATGCCGGGGAATCCTTTCCCTTCTCAAGAATTGGAATTTCGGAGGAGAAAATTCCTTTTTATTATCCCTAATAAATTAATTAATGATTAATCATTAATTATCCATGGGTTTTCCCTCATTTTTTTTGGGAATCAGAGAATCAGGGAGTCAGAGAATTTGGGAATCAGGGTTCCTAAAGAAGGAATTTCCCAGGATTTCGATTCCTTTCCCTTCTCAAGATCAGAAATTTTGGAGCGACAATTCCATCTCATCCCCCCTAATAAATCAATTAGTGATTAATCATTAATTATCCATGGGTTTTTCCAAGTTTTTTGGGGAATTAGAGGCATTTTGAGGTTTCTAAAGAAGGAATTTCCCAGGATTTCGATTCCTTTCCCTTCTCAAGATCAGAAATTTCAGAGCAGTAAATTCCATCTCATCGCCCCTAATTAATTAATTGGCGACTAATCATTAATTATCTGTGGATTATCCCTGATTTTTTTGGGAATCAGGGACATTTTGGGGTTCCTAAAGAAGGAATTTCCCAGAATTTCGATTCCTTTCCCTTCTCAAGATCAGAAATTTTGGAGCGACAATTCCATCTCATCACCACTAATGAATTAATTAGTGATAAGTCATTAATTATCTGTGGGTTTTTCCTAATTTTTTTGGGAATCAGAGGATCAGGGAGTCAGGGAATTCGGGAATCAGCGTTTCTGAAGACGGAATTTCCCAGGATTTTGATTCCTTTCTCTTCTCAGGAACAGGAATTTTGGAGCGACAATTCCATCTCATCGCCCCCAATTAATTAATTAGCGATTAATGATTAATTACCCCACGTTTCCCGGCAGGAGGACACCATCTCCATCAACCACAACTGGCTGAACGGCTGCAGCGTGGGCCGCATGTGGCGCTTCCTGCGGGAGGAGCTGGCGGCCGTGAGCCGGGAGCTGAGCCGCTGGCACGGCCCCGACGGCCACGACCGCCTCCAGTGCCAGGTCCGGAATTATCCCGGAATTCCCGGAATTCCGGGAATTTTCCCGGCCGGAATTTTCCCTCTCGGGTTTTGGAAGGAAGGAGGAGTGGAGTTTTAAGTTCTTGTTTTGGTTTATTTTGGGTTTTGGTTTTGTTATTGTTTTGTTTTGGCGGGGAACGTTCCCGATAAAAATTTTGGGAGTTGGTTGGAAAAGTGGGAAATTTTGGGATGGGGAAAAGTGGGAATGTTCAGCTGGAGAAGGGAAAATTCCAGGGAGAAACCACAGAGATCCTTCCGGAGATTAAAAAAAGCTTTTTGCCACAAAATCCCAGAATTCTGGCCCAAAATCCCAGAATTCCCACCCAAAATCCCAGAATTCCCACCCAAAATCCCAAAATTCCAACCCAAAATCCCAGAATTCCCACCCAAAAGAATTCCCACCCAAAATCCCAGAATTCCCACCCAAAATCCCGGAATTCCCACCCAAAATCCCGGAATTCCCACCCAAAGTCGGAATCCCGACCCAAAATCCGGGAATTCCCACCCAAAAGAATTCTGACCCAAAATCCCGGAGTTCTGACCCAAAATCCCTGAATTCCAACCCAAAATCCCTGAATTCCCACCCAAAATCCCGGACTTCTGACCTAAATCCCAGAATTCCCTCCCAAAATCCCAGAATTCCCACCCAAAGTCGGAATCCTGACCCAAAATCCCGGAATTCCCACCCAAAATCCCGGAGTTCCCACCCAAAATCCCGGAATTCCCACCCAAAATCCCGGAATTCCCACCCAAAATCCCGGAATTCCCACCCAAAATCCTGGAATTCCCACCCAAAATCCAGGAGTTCTGACCCAAAATCCCAGAATTCCCACCCAAAATCCGGGAATTCCCACCCAAAATCCCAGAATTCCCACCCAAAATCCCGGAATTCCCACCCAAAATCCCGGAATTCCCACCCAAAATCCCGGAATTCCCACCCAAAATCCGGGAATTCCCACCCAAAATCTGGGAATTCCCACCCAAAATCCCGGAATTCCCACCCAAAATCCGGGAATTCCCACCCAAAATCTGGGAATTCCCACCCAAAATCCCGGAATCCCGACCCAAAATCCGGGAATTCCCACCCAAAATCTGGGAATTCCCACCCAAAATCCCGGAATTCCCACCCAAAATCTGGGAATTCCCACCCAAAATCTGGGAATTCCCACCCAAAATCCCGGAATTCCCACCCAAAGTCGGAATCCCGACCCAAAATCCGGGAATTCCCACCCAAAAGAATTCTGACCCAAAAACCCAGAGTTCTGACCCAAAATCCTAGAATTCCCACCCAAAATCTGGGAATTCCCACCCAAAATCCCAGAATTCCCTCCCAAAAACCCAAAATTCCCTCCCAAAATCCCGGAATTCCCACCCAAAATCCCAGAATTCCCTCCCAAAAGAATTCCCACCCAAAATCTGGGAATTCCCACCCAAAATCCCGGAATTCCCACCCAAAATCCCGGAATTCCCACCCAAAATCCCGGAATTCCCACCCAAAATCCTGGAATTCCCACCCAAAATCCCGGAATTCCCACCCAAAATCTGGGAATTCCCACCCAAAATTCGGGAATTCCCACCCAAAATCCCAGAATTCCCACCCAAAATCCCGGAATTCCCACCCAAAACCTCCCAGAATTCCCACCCAAAATCCCAGAATTCCCACCCATAATCTGGGGATTCCAACCCAAAATCCTGGAATTCTGACCCAAAATCCCGGAGTTCTGACCTAAATCCCAGAATTCCCTCCCAAAATCCCAAAATTCCCTCCCAAAATCCCAGAATTCCCACCCAAAAGAATTCCGACCCAAAATCCCGGAGTTCCCACCCAAAATCCCGGAATCCCGACCCAAAATCCCGGAATTCCCACCCAAAATCCCGGAATTCCCACCCAAAATCCCGGAATTCCCACCCAAAGTCGGAATCCCGACCCAAAATCCGGGAATTCCCACCCAAAAGAATTCTGACCCAAAATCCCAGAGTTCTGACCCAAAATCCCAGAATTCCCACCCAAAATCCCTGAATTCCCACCCAAAATCCCGGAATTCCCTCCCAAAATCCCAAAATTCCCTCCCAAACTCGCGGAATACCCACCCAAAATCCCAGAATTCCCTCCCAAAAGAATACCCACCCAAAATCCCGGAATTCCCACCCAAAATCCGGGAATTCCCACCCAAAATCCGGGAATTCCCACCCAAAATCCCGGAATTCCCACCCAAAATCCCGGAATTCCCACCCAAAATCCGGGAATTCCCACCCAAAATCTGGGAATTCCCACCCAAAATCCCAGAATTCCCACCCATAATCTGGGAATTCCAACCCATAATCTGGGGATTCCCACCCAAAATCTGGGAATTCCCACCCAAAATCTGGGAATTCCCACCCAAAATCTGGGAATTCCCACCCAAAATCCCGGAATTCCCACCCAAAATCCCGGAATTCCCACCCAAAATCTGGGAATTCCCACCCAAAATCCCGGAATTCCCACCCAAAATCCCGGAATTCCCACCCAAAATCCCGGAATTCCCACCCAAAATCCCGGGATTCCCACCCAAAATCCCAGAATTCCCTCCCAAAAGAATTCCCACCCAAAATCCCGGAATTCCCACCCAAAATCCGGGAATTCCCACCCAAAATCCCGGAATTCCCACCCAAAATCCCGGAATTCCCACCCAAAATCCCGGAATTCCCACCGAATTCCGGAAAAGCTGCAGAGGGATTTGGGCTGAAGCCTGGAATGACCGGGAATGGCTTCCCATGGAATTCCCGTGGGATCTTGGGAAGGAATTCCCATTTATATTATTAATTATTTATATATCTATTTCTGTTATTTTATAATATATTAATTGTATATAATTGCTGTATTATTAATGTAGCATTAATATGGCATTAATATTATTACTAATAATTATTGACAATTAAGAAAAAATATCAATTGATTATTCTTATTTATTATTAATTGTTGATGATAATTAATTGATATGTGATTATATACATTTATTTCTATTAATTTACAGAAATTATAAATATTATTAGCAATAATAACTAATTATATTAATAATAGTAATAATTATTAGTAATAATGGCTAATAAATATTGATGTGTGTTTTATATACATTTATTTCTATTAATTTGCAGAAATGATAAATATTAATAATAATAGATAACTGATACTAATAATAAATATTGTTAATAATTTTTAATTATCATGAATAAAATATATTATTTATATCCATTTGTTTATATTAATTCACAAAAATTGTGATGATTATTATATAATTATTGTCATTATCATTATTGTCATTATCAGTATTATTATCACTATTATTACTGTTATTATTAAATTGATATTAATAGTAATAATATAACATAACAACATAACATAACATAATATAATATAATATAATATAATATAATATAATATAATATAATATAATATAATATAATATAATATAATATAATATAATATATAATATAATATAATATAATATAATATAATATAATATAATATAATATAATATAATATATCGATATAGTAATAATAATATTAGTGTAATAACATCAATATTATAATGTTAATATATTAATAATAATATTAATGATAGTATAATACTATCTCAATAATAATAATAGTAATAAGAGTAATATAATATTATAATAGTAATAAGAGTAATAAGACTAATAGTATTAATGCTATTAATGTTATTAATATTAATAATATTAATGATACTGATATTTATATTGATTATATGATTATGATTATGATTATTAATAATAAGAACAATAACAACAATAACAATAATAAAAATAATAAAAATTATGATAATGATTATAATGATTATAATGATAATAATGATAATGATTATAATGATAATAATGATAATAATGATAATAATAATAATGATAATAATAATAATAATAATAATAATAATAATAATAATAATAATAATAATTTAATTAAACCCAATTCTCCCCCATTCCAGCCAGGATTTTTTCCCCTCTCTCATTCCCGATCCCTTTTCCCTCTTTTCCAGCTCCTGCTGAAATCCTGCACCGGCATCGACTTCCCGGAATTCTACAACTTCCTGCGGCTGCTGGCCGAGAGCCGCCTGGCGCTGCTGGAAAACCGGGAATTCTCATCCCGGGAAAATTCCCCCGGATCCGGCACCGGCCTGGGAACGCCGCAGAATTCCCAAAGTTCTGGTCCTGGTGTGGAAATTCCACAGAATTCCCAAAGTTCTGTTCCCAGCTTGGGAATTCCCCAGAATTCCCGCAGATCCGTTCCCACCTTGGGAATTCCCAGCCTGAATTCCCACGGATCCATTCCCGCGTTGGAAACTCCCCAGAATTCCCAAAATTCTGTTCCCAGCCTGGAAACTCCCCAGAATTCCCAAAGTTCTGTTCCCAGCCTGAATTCCCAAAATTCTGTTCCCACTCTGGAAACTCCCCAGAATTCCCAAAATTCTGTTCCCAGCTTGGAAACTCCCCAGAATTCCCAAAATTCTGTTCCCAGCCTGGAAACTCCCCAGAATTCCCAAAATTCTGTTCCCACTCTGGAAACTTCCCAGAATTCCCGCGGATCCGTTCCCACCTTGGGAATTCCCAGCCTGAATTCCCACGGATCCATTCCCGCGTTGGAAACTCCCCAGAATTCCCAAAATTCTGTTCCCAGCCTGGAAACTTCCCAGAATTCCCAAAATTCTGTTCCCAGCTTGGAAACTCCCCAGAATTCCCAAAATTCTGTTCCCAGCTTGGGAATTCCCCAGAATTCCCAAAATTCTGTTCCCAGCTTGGGAATTCCCCAGAATTCCCAAAGTTCTGTTCCCAGCCTGAATTCCCAAAATTCTGTTCCCAGCTTGGAAACTCCCCAGAATTCCCAAAATTCTGTTCCCAGCCTGGAAACTCCCCAGAATTCCCAAAATTCTGTTCCCAGCTTGGAAACTCCACAGAATTCCCAAAGTTCTGTTCCCAGCCTGAATTCCCAAAATTCTGTTCCCACTCTGGAAACTCCCCAGAATTCCCAAAATTTTCTTCCCAGCTTGGAAACTCCCCAGAATTCCCAAAGTTCCGTTCCCAGCCTGAATTCCCAAGGATCCCTTCCCACTTTGGGAGTTCCCCAGAATTCCCGCGGATCCGTCGCCGCCTTGGGAATTCCGCACGCCGTGTTCGACCTGCAGCGCCTGGCCGCGGTGCTGCGCTCGTTAAGCGCTAACGAGGAATTCCAGCGGCTCCCATCCCCCTCCCCGCCCCCTCTGGAGCTGCTCCAGAGGCTGGAAAAGGCCTTGGACACCGCCCAGCTGGGAATTCCCCGTTCCCAAGATTCCCGGGATTCCCGGGATTCCCGATTCCCGGAGGAATTCGGGAAAAGCCGTCCCAGCTGAAGGAAAATTCCTGGGATTTTTTACGGATTCTGAAAAAAAAAATTCCCTCGTCTGGTGTTGGAATGACGGGAATTCCGCGACTTTTCTGGGAGCAGCTCAGGAATTCCCCGGAATTCCACGGAATTTGTGGAATTCCACGGAATTTGTGGAATTCCACGGAATTCCTGTTGAAGCCGGAGCTGGAAGCGGCAATGGACACGGGAATTCCCGATTTTCCCGCCTTGATTCCAAAGGATTTGGAGCTTTAATCCAACGGAAATTCGGGAATGAGGGAGAAATTCCCGGAGTTCGGAGGAATTTGGGGAAACCCGTCCAAGCTGAAGGAAAATCCCGGAATTTTTATGGATTCTGAGCCTCGCTCAGGGAAAAAATTCCCTGTGGATCAAACCTGGAAGAGGAAAAACGGGAATTCCTGAGCTCTCCCAGCTCCAGCTTTTCCAGCTTTTTTTTTTTTTTTTTTTTTTGGGAATTCCTGCTGAATTCCTTGGAATTCTCTGGAAGCCGGAGCGGGATTTGGCTCTCCCAAAGGAAAATTCCATGAAATTGAGAAATTTTTTTCCATGAGAATTCCATTCGGGATCGATTCCCTGAAAACCTCGGAGCCGAATCTGCCTGGAATCATCCCGAGAAAAAAAACCGGGAAAGTTGGGAATTGCCACCCGGAATTCCGTCGGATTTTTCCCAAGGGAGCGTCCCCTTCCTGCTTTTCCTTGGAAAAATCAAAAAAGCTGGAAGCACAAAAGGCCGGAGCTAAAAAAACTTGGAATTTTGGGAAGTTTCAGGAAGCAGAAATGGGAATCCGCCTCGTTTTCCAGAGAATTCCTTGGAATTTTTATCCAGTTTTCCAGTGGGGAATTTGAGGTTTTTTATTCCCAAGAAATCTCGAGGTGTTTAATGGAGAAAATTCCCGGATTCCTGGAAAGAATTCCGAAGGAAAATTGGGAATAAGGAGCACGCGGAGCCTGGAATTTCTTCGGAATTCCCAGTTTTATTTAAATCAAAATTCCTGGTGAAATTCCCGTGGGATTCTGGGGTTTGTTTCGGTGATTCCGGGTTTTTTGTGGAAGTTGGGAAAGTGGGAGGGAAAATTGGGGTTTGTTTTTCCTGGAGAAGGGAAAAATTCCTGGGAAAAATGAAAATATTCTGGGAAAAATGAAAAAATTCTGGGAAAAATGAAAATATTCTGGGAAAAATGAAAAAAATCTTGGGAAAAATGACAAAAATTCTTGGAAAAATTAAAAATTCCTGGGGAAAATGACAAAAAATCAGGAAAAATTAAAAAGTCCTGGAAAAATGGCAAAAATTCAGGAAAAATTAAAAATTTCTGGGAAAAATGGCAAAAATTCAGGAAAAATTAAAAATTCCTGGGAAAAATGGCAAAAATTCAGGAAAAATTAAAAAATTCCTGGGAAAAAATGACAAAAATTCAGGAAAAATTAAAAATTCCTGGGAAAAATGAAAAAATTCTGGGAAAATGACAGAAATCCTTGGAAAAATAAAAAATTCCTGGGAAAAATTAAAAAAGATCTTTGGAAAAATGGCAAAAATTCTTGGAAAAATTAAAAATTCCTGGGAAAAATGAAAAAGTTCAGGAAAAATTAAAAAGTCCTGGAAAAAAGGCAAAAATTCAGGAAAAATTAAAAAGTCCTGGAAAAATGACAAAAATTCTTGGAAAAATTAAAAATTCCTGGAAAAATGAAAAAATTCTGGGAAAAATGAAAAAAAATCTTTGGTAAAATGACAAAAATTCTTGGAAAAATTAAAAATTCCTGGGAAAAATGAAAAAATTCTGGGAAAATTAGAGAAATCCTTGGAAAAATAAAAAATTCCTGGGAAAAATTAAAAAAGATCTTTGGAAAAATGGCAAAAATTCTTGGAAAAATTAAAAATTCCTGGGAAAAATGACAAAAATTCAGGAAAAATTAAAAATTCCTGGGAAAAATTACAAAAATTCAGGAAAAATTAAAAAGTCCTGGGAAAAATGGCAAAAATTCAGGAAAAATTAAAAATTCCTGGGAAAATGAAAAAATTCTGGGAAAAATGAAAAAAAAATTTGGTTTGGTAAAATGACAAAAATTCTTGGAAAAATTAAAAATTCCTGGGGAAAATGAAAAAATTCTGGGAAAATTAGAGAAATCCTTTGGAAAAATTAAAAATTCCTGGGGAAAATGACAAAAAATCAGGAAAAATTAAAAATTCCTGGGAAAAATGAAAAAATTCTGGGAAAAATAGAGAAATCCTTTGGTAAAATTAAAAATTCCAGGGAAAAATGAAAAAAATCTGGGAAAAATGATAAAAATTCAGGAAAAATTAAAAATTCCTGGGAAAAATGACAAAAATTCAGGAAAAATTAAAAAGTCCTGGGGAAAATGGCAAAAATTCAGGAAAAATGAAAAATTCCTGGGAAAAATGAAAATATTCTGGGAAAAATGAAAAAAAATCTTTGGAAAAATGACAAAAATTCTTGGAAAAATTAAAAATTCCTGGGGAAAATGACAAAAAATCAGGAAAAATTAAAAAGTCCTGGAAAAATGGCAAAAATTCAGGAAAAATTAAAAAGTCCTGGAAAAATGGCAAAAATTCAGGAAAAATTAAAAATTCCTGGGAAAAATGACAAAAATTCAGGAAAAATTAAAAAGTCCTGGAAAAAATGACAAAAATTCAGGAAAAATTAAAAAGTCCTGGGAAAAATGGCAAAAATTCTGGGAAAAATTAAAAATTCCTGGGAAAAGTGAAAAAATTCTGGAAAAGTGACAGTAATCCTTAGAAAAATAAAAAAATCCTGGGAAAAATGAAAAAAGATCTTTGGAAAAATGGCAAAAATTCTTGGAAAAATTAAAAATTCCTGGGAAAAATGGCAAAAATTCAGGAAAAATTAAAAAGTCCTGGGAAAAATGAAAAAATTCTGGGAAAATTAGAGAAATCCTTTGGAAAAATTAAAAATTCCAGGGAAAAATGAAAAAAATCTGGGAAAAATGACAAAAATTCTTGGAAAAATTAAAAATTCCTGGGAAAAATGACAAAAATTCAGGAAAAATTAAAAATTCCTGGAAAAAATGAAAAAATTCTGGGAAAATTAGAGAAATCCTTGGAAAAATAAAAAATTCCTGGAAAAAATGACAAAAATTCTTGGGAAAATAAAAAACAAATCCAGGGAAAAATGGAAAAATCCAGGGGAAAATGATAAAAATTCAGGAAAAATGAAAAATTCCTGGGAAAATGACAGAAATCCTGGGAAAAATTAAAAATTCCTGGGAAAAATAAAAAAAAATCCAGGGAAAAATGAAAATATTCTGGGAAAAATGACAAAATTTCCTGGGAAAAATGGAAAAATCCCAATGGAAAATGACAAAAATTCGGGAAAAATTACAGAAATCCCTTGGAAAAATAAATAAAAAAAAAATCCTGGGAAAAAAATGGAAAAAAATCTGGGAAAAAATGGAAAATCCCTGGGAAAAAGGACAAAAATCCTCAGGAAAATAAAAAAAAAAATCCTGGGAAAATGTAAAAAATCGGGATAAAAAATGTTTAAAAAAGGGAATTTTGGGGCTGTTTTGAGAAAATCCCAAAAATTCATTGGGAATATCCCAAATTTTCCTTTTCCAAAGGGATTCAGGGCAGGGATTGGAGTTTCTATTCCCGTTTTCCCAGAAATCCGCGGGAAAATCGGGAAATTCGGGAATGGAAAATTCCAAAAATCCTGACTCGGGAAAAGAGAAAAATTTTCCACATTTTTTTCCCTCATTCCAGGAATTTTTCAGAGCTTTGGGATCCATTTCCCATCCCAGGAAATTCCCATTAAAAAAATTCCGTCTTTTTTTTTTTCCTGGGAATTCTCCAGCGTAAATTAAAAATTAAAAATCCCAGAGCAGGAAAAGGAAAATTTTCCCGGGAATTCTTGACGGGAAAATGGGATCAAGGTGGGAATTCCGGAATTTTTCCCGGGAATTCTTGACGGGAAAATGGGATCAAGGTGGGAATTCCGGAATTTTTCCCGGGAATTCTTGACGGGAAAAATGGGATCAAGGTGGGAATTCCGGAATTTTTCCCGGGAATTCTTGACGGGAAAATGGGATCAAGGTGGGAATTCCGGAATTTTTCCCGGGAATTCTTGACGGGAAAATGGGATCAAGGTGGGAATTCCGGAATTTTTCCCGGGAATTCTTGACGGGAAAATGGGATCAAGGTGGGAATTCCGGAATTTTTCCCGGGAATTCTTGACGGGAAAATGGGATCAAGGTGGGAATTCCGGAATTTTTTCCCGGGAATTCTTGACGGGGAAAATGGGATCAAGGTGGGAATTCCGGAATTTTTCCGGGAATTCTCGACGGGAAAATGGGATCAAGGTGGGAATTCCGGAATTTTTCCCGGGAATTCTTGACGGGAAAATGGGATCAAGGTGGGAATTCCGGAATTTTTCCCGGGAATTCTTGACGGGAAAATGGGATCAAGGTGGGAATTCCGGAATTTTTCCCGGGAATTCTTGACGGGAAAATGGGATCAAGGTGGGAATTCCGGAATTTTTCCCGGGAATTCTTGACGGGAAAATGGGATCAAGGTGGGAATTCCGGAATTTTTCCCGGGAATTCTTGACGGGAAAAATGGGATCAAGGTGGGAATTCCGGAATTTTTCCCGGGAATTCTTGACGGGAAAAATGGGATCAAGGTGGGAATTCCGGAATTTTTCCCGGGAATTCTTGACGGGAAAATGGGATCAAGGTGGGAATTCCAGCTTTTCCAGTGAATTTTGGGATGGGAAAACCTCAGCTGGGGAGGAATTCCTTCCCTTAAAAGCAGCCAGGGATGAAATTCCCGATTTTTCCAGCGGGAAAATTCGGGATGAAGAAGATTTTCCCAAGGGATCAGGAACTGTGGGAATTTTCCTTGGGATGAATCCGGATCCTTTGGATGTGTTCGTAGCACGACTGAGGAGGGAAAAGAGCGGAAAAATCAGGGAAAAAAAAAAAAAAATCGGGAATTCCGGGATTAAATCCGAGCTTTTGCAGCCGGAAAAGCCCCGCGGATCCCGGGAATTCCCAAGGAATTCCGGGAAAAACTTCCCTGACCTCGAGCGCCGTGAGCAGGAAATCCGACATTCCGCCCTGCTGGGATGGATCCATGAAATCCCGGATCAGGTGGATTTCGGCTCCCAGGTGTTGGATCCTAAGGAAAAATGATTCCCAAAATTCGGGAAAAACCTCTTGGGAATGTGGAGAGGGTGGGGATTAATTGGGAATTAATTGGGGATTAATTGGGGATTAATTGGGGATTAATTGGGGATTAATTGGGAATTTCTTTGGGGATTATTTGGGATTATTTGGGGATTATTTGGGAATTAATTGGGAATTATTTGGGGATTATTTGGGATTAATTGGGAATTAATTGGGAATTATTGGGGGATTATTTGGGGATTAATTGGGAATTTATTTGGGGATTAATTGGGGATTAATTGGGGATTATTTGGGAATTAATTTGGGATTATTTGGGGATTATTTGGGGATTATTTGGGGATTAATTGGGAATTTATTTGGGGATTAATTGGGAATTTATTTGGGGATTAATTGGGAATTAATTGGGGATTAATTGGGGATTATTGGGGGATTATTTGGGGATTAATTGGGAATTTATTTGGGGATTATTTGGGATTAATTGGGAATTACTTGGGAATTTATTTGGGGAAGAATTGGGAATTTATTTGGGAATTACTTGGGAATTTATTTGGGGATTATTTGGGATTATTTGGGAATTATTTGGGGATTATTTGGGAATTAATTGGGAATTTATTTGGGGATTAATTGGGAATTTATTTGGGAATTACTTGGGAATTTATTTGGGGATTATTTGGGAATTAATTGGGAATTTCTTTGGGGATTAATTGGGAATTTATTTGGGGATTATTTGGGGATTATTTGGGGATTATTTGGGAATTAATTGGGAATTATTTGGGAATTATTTGGGGATTATTTGGGGATTATTTGGGAATTAATTGGGAATTATTTGGGAATTATTTGGGGATTATTTGGGAATTAATTGGGAATTATTTGGGAATTTATTTGGGGATTATTTGGGGATTATTTGGGAATTAATTGGGAATTTATTTGGGGATTAATTGGGAATTTATTTGGGAATTACTTGGGAATTTATTTGGGGATTATTTGGGATTATTTGGGGATTTATTTGGGGATTATTTGGGAATTATTTGGGGATTATTTGGGATTAATTGGGAATTACTTGGGAATTTATTTGGGGATTATTTGGGGATTAATTGGGAATTTATTTGGGGATTAATTGGGAATTTATTTGGGAATTACTTGGGAATTTATTTGGGGATTATTTGGGGATTATTTGGGAATTAATTGGGAATTATTTGGGGATTAATTGGGGATTATTTGGGAATTAATTGGGAATTATTTGGGAATTTATTTGGGGATTAATTGGGAATTTATTTGGGAATTACTTGGGAATTTATTTGGGGATTATTTGGGGATTATTTGGGAATTAATTGGGAATTATTTGGGGATTAATTGGGAATTATTTGGGGATTAATTGGGAATTTCTTTGGGGATTAATTGGGAATTTCTTTGGGGATTATTTGGGATTATTTGGGGATTTATTTGGGGACTATTTGGGAATTAATTGGGAATTATTTGGGAATATTTGGGGATTATTTGGGAATTATTTGGGGATTATTTGGGGATTAATTGGGAATTTATTTGGGGATTAATTGGGAATTTATTTGGGGATTAATTGGGAATTTATTTGGGGATTAATTGGGAATTTATTTGGGAATTACTTGGGAATTTATTTGGGGATTATTTGGGAATTTATTTGGGAATTAATTGGGAATTTATTTGGGGATTAATTGGGAATTTATTTGGGAATTACTTGGGGATTATTTGGGATTATTTGGGATTATTTGGGGATTATTTGGGAATTATTTGGGGATTATTTGGGATTATTTGGGAATTATTTGGGAATTATTTTGGGATTATTTGGGATTATTTGGGAATTATTTGGGAATTATTTTGGGATTATTTTGGATTATTTTGGATTATTTGGGGATTAATTGGGAATTACTTGGGAATTTATTTGGGGATTGGTAATTTATTTGGGATTATTTGGGAATTATTTGGGATTATTTGGGGAATAATTGGGAATTAATTGGGGAATTATTTGGGAATTACTTGAGGATTATTTGATAATTAATTGGGGATTATTTGCGAATTATTTGGGGATTATTTAGGAATTATTTGGGAATTATTTAGGAATTATTTGGGAATTGTTTGGGGATTATTTGGGAATTATTTGGGGGTTAATTGGGAATTAATTTGGAATTATTTGGGAATTAATTGGGAATTATTTGGGAATTAATTGGGAATCAATTGGAAATTATTTGGGGATTATTTGGGGATTATTTGGGAATTATTTGTGAATTATTTGGGGATTATTTGGGGATTAATTGGGAATTCTTTGGGAATTATTTTAGAATTATTTGAGAATTATTTGGGAATTTATTGGGAATTTATTTGGGGATTTTTTTGGAATTATTTGGGGATTTGGAGATTATTTGGGAATCAATTGGGAATTATTTGAGAATTAATTGGGAATTTATTTGGGAATTCTTTTGGGATTATTTGAGGATTATTTGGGAATTTAATTGGGAATTAATTGGGAATTATTTGAGAATTAATTGGGAATTATTTGGGAATTATTTGCAGATTATTGGGGCATTATTTGTGGATTACTGGGAAATAATTTGGGAATTATTATTATCATTTGGGAATTGTTGTGGATTAGAGGGTCGGGAATGCAGAATTCCATGGGAATGCAGAATTCCAGAGGGGCGGGAATGCAGAATTCCAGAGGAAATGCAGAATTCCAGAGGGTCAGGAATGCAGAATTCCAGAGTGGATCCAGAATTCCAGAGGGTTGGGAATGAAATTCCAGAGGAAATTGAAGAATTCCAGAGGGAATGGAAGAATTCCAAAGGCAAGGAATGAAGAATTCCATAGGGAACGGAAAAATTCCAGAGGGTTGGGAATGAAATTCCAGAGGGAATAGAAGAATTCCAGAGGGGCGGGAATGCAGAATTCCATGGGAATGCAGAATTCCAGAGGAAATGCAGAATTCCAGAGGAAATACAGAATTCCAGAGGGTTGGGAATGCAGAATTCCAGAGGGTCGGGAATGCGGAATTCCATGGGAATGCGGAATTCCATGGGAATGCGGAATTCCAGAGGAAATGCAGAATTCCAGAGGAAATGCAGAATTCCATGGGAATGCAGAATTCCAGAGGGTCGGGAATGCAGAATTCCAGAGGAAATGCAGAATTCCAGAGTGGATCCAGAATTCCAGAGGGTTGGGAATGAAATTCCAGAGGAAATTGAAGAATTCCAGAGGGAATGGAAGAATTCCAGAGGGTCGGGAATGCGGAATTCCACGGGAATGCGGAATTCCACGGGAATGCAGAATTCCAGAGGGTCGGGAATGCAGAATTCCATGGGAATGCAGAATTCCAGAGGAAATGCAGAATTCCAGAGGAAATACAGAATTCCAGAGGGTTGGGAATGCAGAATTCCATGGGAATGCAGAATTCCAGAGGGTGGGAATGCAGAATTCCAGAGGAAATACAGAATTCCAGAGGGTTGGGAATGCAGAATTCCAGAGGGTTGGGAATGCGGAATTCCATGGGAATGCAGAATTCCAGAGGGTTGGAATGCGGAATTCCACGGGAATGCAGAATTCCAGAGGAAATACAGAATTCCAGAGGAAATGCAGAATTCCAGAGGAAATGCAGAATTCCAGAGGAAATGCAGAATTCCAGAGGAAATACAGAATTCCAGAGGAAATGCAGAATTCCAGAGGAAATGCAGAATTCCAGAGGAAATACAGAATTCCAGAGGGTTGGGAATGCAGAATTCCAGAGGGTCGGGAATGCAGAATTCCATGGGAATGCAGAATTCCAGAGGGTGGGAATGCAGAATTCCAGAGGGTGGGAATGCAGAATTCCATGGGAATGCAGAATTCCAGAGGGTGGGAATGCGGAATTCCATGGGAATGCAGAATTCCAGAGGAAATGCAGAATTCCAGAGGAAATACAGAATTCCAGAGGGTTGGGAATGCGGAATTCCACGGGAATGCGGAATTCCATGGGAATGCAGAATTCCAGAGGGTTGGGAATGCAGAATTCCAGAGGAAATGCAGAATTCCAGAGGAAATACAGAATTCCAGAGGGTTGGGAATGCAGAATTCCATGGGAATGCAGAATTCCATGGGAATGCAGAATTCCAGAGGGTGGAAATGCAGAATTCCAGAGGGTTGGGAATGCAGAATTCCAGAGGGTTGGGAATGCAGAATTCCATGGGAATGCAGAATTCCAGATGAAATACAGAATTCCAGAGGAAATGCAGAATTCCAGATGAAATACAGAATTCCAGAGGAAATGCAGAATTCCAGAGGAAATACAGAATTCCAGAGGGTTGGGAATGCGGAATTCCACGGGAATGCGGAATTCCATGAGAATGCAGAATTCCAGAGGGGTGGGAATGCGGAATTCCATGGGAATGCGGAATTCCACGGGAATGCGGAATTCCATGGGAATGCAGAATTCCAGAGGGTCGGGAATGCAGAATTCCACGGGAATGCAGAATTCCAGAGGGTCGGGAATGCGGAATTCCACGGGAATTCCCGGACCTGGCTCTGGCCACCACGAAGAGCAGCAGGGGCAGGAGTTCGTCCATCGGGAGCCGCGAGCCCGGAGCCGCCAGAGCCCGGCAGGCGCCGCCCAGGAATTCCAGCTTTTCCTTCGGATCCACCGTGGTGCTGCCGGAAAAACAGCGGGAAAAATGGGGAAAAATGGGAAAAATGGGAAAAAACAGGGAAAAAATGGGGAAAAATGGGGAAAAATCCGGGATGGAAATTCGGGATGAAATTGGGGTTTGAGGGATGGGAAATTCTGGGATTTCCAGGATGGAATTCCAGCTTTTCCTTCGGATCCATCGTGGTGCTGCCGGAAAAACAGCGGGAAAAATGGGGGAAAATGGGAAAATATAAGAAAAATGGGAAAAATGGGAAAAAATGGGAAAAAAATGGGGAAAAATGAGAAAAATGGGGAAAATGGGAAAAAATGGGAAAAATGGGAAAAAAGAGGGAAAAACAGGGAAAATGGGATTGGGAATAAATCTAAGGAAAAAATTGGGATTAAATTGGGGTTTGAGGGATGGGAAATTCTGGGATTTCCAGGATGGAATTCCAGCTTTTCCATGGGATCCATCGTGGTGCTGCCGGAAAAACAGCGGGAAAAATGGGGAAAATGGGAAAATGGGAAAAAACAGGGGAAAAACTGGGAAAAATGGGGAAAAATCCAGGGGAAAAATAAGAATAAATAGAAAAAATGGGAAAAATGTGGAAAAAACTGGGGGAAAATGGGAAAAATGGGAAAATATGAGAAAAATGGGAAAAATGGGGAAAAAATGGGGGAAAATGGGAAAAAACGGGAAAATATGAGAAAAATGGGAAAAAATGGGAAAAAACGGGAAAAACGGGAAAAAAATGGGGAAAATGAGAAAATATGAGAAAAATGGGAAAAATGGGAAAAATGGGAAAATATGAGAAAAATGGGAAAAATGGGAAAAAATGGGAAAAACGGGAAAAATGGGAAAAAAATGGGGAAAAACTGGGGAAAATGGGAAAAATGGGAAAAATCCAGGGAAAAAACTGGGGGAAAATGGGAAAAATGAGAAAATATGAGAAAAATGGGAAAAATGGGAAAAAACTGGAAAAAACTGGGGGGAAATGGGAAAAATGGGAAAATATAAGAAAAATGGGAAAAAACAGGAAAAAAATGGGAAAAAAAATGGGGGAAAATGGGAAAAATGGGGAAAATGGGAAAAAATGGGAAAAATGGGAAAAAAGAGGGAAAAACAGGGAAAATGGGATTGGGAATAAATCTAAGGAAAAAAATTGGGATTAAATTGGGGTTTGAGGGATGGGAAATTCTGGGATTTCCAGGATGGAATTCCAGCTTTTCCTTCGGATCCATCGTGGTGCTGCCGGAAAAACAGCGGGAAAAATGGGATTGGAAAAAACGGGGGGAAAATGGGAAAAAAACCAGGGAAAAAATGGGGATATCAGGGGAAAATGGGAAAAATGGGGAAAAATGGGAAAACGTGAGAAAAATGGGAAAAATCTGGGGAAAAAATGGGGAAAAAAACGGGGAAGAAACTGGAAAAAAATGGGGAAAAAAGGGGGAAAGATGGGAAAAATGGGAAAAATGGGAAAGAAACAAGAAAAAATGGGGAAAATGGGGAAATCAGGGAAAAAAATGGGAAAAAATGGGGAAAAATAGGGAAAAAAGGGAAAATGGGGAAATGTGGAAAGAATGGGGGAAAATGGAGAAAACTTGTAAAAAATTGGGAAAAAATGGGAAAAATAGGAAAAAAATGGGGGGAATGGGGAAAAAAAACAGGAAAAAAAAAATGGGGAAAAAAATGGGGAAAAAATGGGGAAAAATGGGAAAAAAATAGGAAAAAACAGGAAAGAAACAGGAAAAATGGGAAAACCGGGAAAAAATGGGGGAAAATGGGGAAAAAATGGGGGAAAAATGAGAAAATCAGGGAAAAATGGGAAAAAAATGGGAAAAAGGAAAAATGGGAAAAACAGGGAAAATGGGATTGGGAATAAATCTAAGGAAAAAGTCTGGGATGAAATTGGGGTTTGTGGGATGGGATATCCTGGGATCTCCAGGATGGAATTCCAGCTTTTCCATGGGATCCATCGTGGTGCTGCCGGAAAACAGCGGGAAAAATGGGGAAAATCCGGGGAAAAAAGGGAAAAATGGGAAAAACTGGGGAAAATGGGGAAAAATGGGAAAATATGAGAAAAATGGGGAAAATGGGAAAAAACTGGGGAAAAATGGGGAAAAATGGGAAAAATGAGAAAATATGGGAAAAATGGGAAAAAATGAGGAAAAAATGGGGAAAAATGGGAAAATATGAGAAAAATGGGAAAAATGGGGGGAAAATGGGAAAAAAACTGGGGAAAATTGGGAAAAATGGGAAAAACACGAGAAAAATGGGAAAACATGAGAAAAATGGGAAAAATGGGGGGGGAAAATGGGGAAAAAAATGGGGAAAAATGGGAAGAAATGGGAAAAAAATGGGAAAAATGGGGGAAAATGGGAAAAAAATGGGAAAATGGGAAAAATGGGGAAAAATGGGGAAAAAAAATAGGGAAAAATGGGGGAAAATGGGGGAAAAAATGTGGAAAGATGGGAAAAAACAGGGAAAAAAAAAATGGGAAATAATGGGGGAAAATGGGGGAAAATGGGGATATCAGGGGAAAAAATGGGGAAAAATGGGGAAAAAATAGAAAAAATGGAGAAAAATGGGGAAACATGAGAAAAATGGGAAAAAACTGGGAAAATGGGGAAATCAGGGAAAAGATGGGAAAAATGGAGAAAAAATGGGGGAAAATGGGGGAAAATGGGATTGGGAATAAATCTAGGGAAAAAATTTGGGATGAAAGGATTTATGGGATGGGATATTTTGGGATCTCTGATATGGGATGGGACATTCTGGGATTTTCAGGATGGAATTCCAGCTTTTCCCTGGGATCCACCGTGGTGCTGCGGGGAAAACAGCAGGGAAAATGGGGAAAAATGGGGAAAAATGGGGGAAAATGGGAAAAAAAATTGGAAAAAATGGGGGAAAATGGGGAAAATTGGGAAAAATTGGGAAAAAACAGGGAAAAATGGAGGAAAAATGGGGGAAAATGGGAAAAAATGTGGAAAAATGGGAAAACGGGGAAATCAGGGGGAAAATGGGGAAAAATGGGGAAAATGGGAAAAAATGGGGAGAAAATGGGGAAAAACTGGGAAAAATGGGAAAAAAATGGGGAAAGTCCAGGGAAGAACTGGGAAAAATGGGAAAATCAGGGGGAAAATAGAAAAAAAATGGGAAAAAATAGGAAAAATGGGGAAATGGGATTGGGAATAAATCTGGGGAAAAAAATCAGGAGGAAAGGGTTTGTGGGATGGGAAATTCCTGGGATTTCCAGGATGGAATTCCAGCTTTTCCCTGGGATCCACCGTGAGGCTGCGGGCACAAAGAGCCCGGGAAAAGCCGGAAAAATGGGATTGGGAAGAAAAAATTGGGGAAAAAAATGGGATTAAAGGATTTCTGGGATGGGACATTCCTGATGTCTCTGGATTCCATCCCATGGATCCAATTCCTTGGGAATTCCATCCGGCCCTGAGGCAAATCCCAGGAATCTGGGAATGGGGAAAATCTGGGAATGGGGAAATTGGGAAATCCGGGAATTGGGGTAATCTGGGAATGAGGAAATCCAGGAATGGGAAAATCTGGGAATGGGGAGTTTTGGAAGTAAAAATTCCCTGCAATTCAATTGCACAGAAACCAAATCCCCAAATCCCCAAAATCCCAAAATCCCAAAATCCCCAAATCAAAAAAAAACCCGCCAAAAAAATCCCAAAAAACCCCAAAAAATCCCAAAGTCCCCAAATCCCCAAAATCCCCAAAATTCCCCCCAAATTTCCCCAAATCCCCAAAATCCCAAATCCCAAAAATCCCCAAAATTTCCAAAATCCCAAAAAATCCCCAAAATCCAAAAAAAATTTTTAAAATCCCCAAAAATTCAAAAACAATCCCCAAAATTCCCCAAATTCCCAAAATCCCCAAATCCCAAAAATCCCCAAATCCCAAAAATCCCAAATCCCAAAAATCAAAAAAAAAATCCCAAAATCCAAAAAATTCCCCAAAAATTCTCCAAATCCTCAAATCCCCAAAAACCCCAAATCTCCAAAAATCCCAAAATCAAAAAAAATTCCCCAAATCCCAAAAATCCCAAAATCCCCAAAATCCCAAATCCCCAAAATTCAAAAAAATTTTTAAAAATCCCCAAAAATTCCCAAAAAATTCCCAAAAAATTCCCAAAAAATTCCCAAAATCCCCAAAATCCCAAATCCCCAAAATTCCCAAAAATTTTGAAAAAAATCCCCAAAAATTCCCAAAAAATTCCCAAAAAATTCCCAAAAAATCCCCAAAATCCCCAAATTCCAAAAATCCCAAATCGCAACAACCCCAAATCCCAGAATTCCCAAAATTCCCCAAATCCCGGGAATTGGGGTCTCACAGGAGCCTCTGGAGCCGCTCGGTGGCCGCCCGGAAGCAGCAAAAATCCTGGAAAAGAGAGCGGAACCCTCCGGGAATTCCCAGAAATCCGGGAAGGAAATCCACAGAAAATTGGGAATGGCCGAGAATTCCTGGTTTTTCCTCACCTGGCTCCGGCTCGGGATTGGATCCTGGAGAGGCCAAAGGTGCCTGGGAAGGGAAATTTGGGATTTGGGATTTCCCGATCCCGCGGGAGAAAAGGGAATTCCATGAAAATCCTGGAATGTTCTCTGGGATAAGACGTGGATATTGGGGAATTCTGGGATGAAAGGAATTGGATTTTCCATGGAATTCCAGGAAAATCCTTTGGGATTGGGATTTTCCAGGAATTATCCCTTGGGATCTCCTCCTCCTCCTCCGTTTGCTCCTCTCCCAGCCCTGCTCCAGCCTCGGGAATCTGGGAATTCCAGCCCATGGATCCGTTTTTCTGGGAATTCCATCCCTGGGAATTCCAGCCCGTGGATCCAATTCCTTGGGAATGCAATCCCATGGATCCAATTCCCTGGAACTGGGAATTCCAGCCCATGGATCTGCTTTCCCGGGAATTCCATCCCCGGATCCCTTTCCTGGGAATTCCATCCTCGGGAATTCCATCCCAGGGATCCAATTCCTTGGGAATTCCATCCCAGGGATCCAATTCCTTGGGAATTCCATCCTCAGGAATTCCATCCCTGGATCCATTTTCCTGGAACTGGGAATTCCAGCCCATGGATCTGCTTTCCCAGGAATTCCATCCCCGGATCCTTTCCCTGGGAATTCCATCCCCTGGATCCAATTCCTTGGGAATTCCATCCCCTGGATCCAATTCCTTGGGAATTCCAGCCCATGGATCCAATTCCATCCCTGGGAATTCCATTCCTGGGAATTCCAGCCCATGGATCCATTTCTCTGGGAATTCCATCCCAGGGAATTCCATCCCCGGATCCCTTTCCCAGGAATTCCGTCCTTGGGAATTCCATCCTCGGGAATTCCATCCCTGGATCCATTTTTCCTGGAATTTGGAATTCCATCCATGGATCCAATTCCTTGGGAATTCCATCCCTGGGAATTCCAGCCCCGGATCCCCTTCCCCGGGAATTCCATGGGAGTTTTTGGGATAATCCAGGAGGAATTTGGGCTCTTTCCTGTCCAGCCCCTCCCTTTGCTTTGGGCCGGAATCCTCCAGGAGAATTCCCAAAAATCCGGGAATTTTCCAAAATTTAAAATTATTGACATTTAAAAATTCGGGATAATTTGGATAAAAAAAATCGGGAATTTTCCGCATTTATAAATCATTGAAATTTAAAAATTCGGGATAATTTGGAGCAAAAAATTCAGGAATTTTTCCACATTTATAAATTCATAAATTCAGGATAATTTGGAGCAAAGAATTCTGGAATTTTCCACAATTTAAAATCATTGAAATTTAAAAATTCAGGAAAATTTGGAACAAAAAATTCGTGAATTTTCCGCATTTATAAATCATTGAAATTTAAAAATTCGGGATATTTTGGAGCAAAAAAATTTGGGAATTTTTCCACATTTATAAATTCATAAATTTGGGATAATTTGGAGCAAAAAATTCAGGAATTTTCCACATTTATAAATTTATAAATTCATAAATTCGGGATAATTTGGAGCAAAGAATTTGGGAATTTTCCACATTTATAAATCATTGAAATTTAAAAATTCGGGATATTTTGGAGCAAAAAAATTTGGGAATTTTTCCACATTTATAAGTTTATGACCTCCAAAATTTCGGGATAATTTACAGCAAAAAATTCAGGAATTCCCAAAAAAAAAAAAAAATCCAGGAATACAAACCAGGATAACAACACCTCCCAGCCAAACCCTTCCGGAGTGGGAATTCCTCCGGAAAAATAAAACCCCCTCGGAGCACTGAACCTTCCCGGGATTTTTCCCGCGGGAATTCCGCTCACTTCTGCACTCCCAGGAATTCCAGGAGCTGGAAATCCGGGAATTGGCTCAGCTCCCGGATTCCTTGGCTGTAGAGCTCATCCTGGCGCTGGTGCTGGAGCAGGTACAGCACCGAGAGCTCCGGGTAAAACCTGGCCAGGATCAGCGGCAGCACCGGCCCGGAGCCCCTGCGGAAAACACGGGGAAAAAAATGGGATTTTCCAAAGGAATTCCGGGTGGATTTACCTGGAGGGGATGGGGGAGGGGTTGGGATGGGAGGGAGGGAATGGGTCCCGGAGGAGATGGAGAAGGGAGGGAGCTCTGGGAAATTCCTTGGGAAAAAGTTGGAGAACCGGGAAATTCCATGGGAAAATCCTGGAGAACCGGGAAACTCCATGGGAAAATCCTGGAGAACCGGGAAACTCCATGGGAAAATCCTGGAGAACCGGGAAACTCCATGGGAAAATCCTGGAGTGCCAGGAGAGCTCTGAGAAATTCCATGGGAAAATCCTGGAGTGCCAGGAAATTCCATGGGAAAATCCTGGAGAACCGGGAAATTCCATGGGAAAATCCTGGAGAACCGGGAAATTCCATGGGAAAATCCTGGAGAACTGGGAAATTCCATGGGAAAATCCTGGAGTGCCAGGAAATTCCATGGGAAAATCCTGGAGAACCAGGAGAGCTCTGAGAAATTCCAAGGGAAAAAGCTGGAGAACCAGGAAATTCCATGGGAAAATCCTGGAGAACCAGGAAATTCCATGGGAAAATCCTGGAGAACCGGGAAATTCCATGGGAAAATCCTGGAGAACCGGGAAATTCCATGGGAAAATCCTGGAGAACCAGGAAATTCCATGGGAAAATCCTGGAGTGCCAGGAGAGCTCTGAGAAATTCCATGGGAAAAAGCTGGAGAACCAGGAAATTCCATGGGAAAATCCTGGAGAACCGGGAAATTCCATGGGAAAATCCTGGAGAACCGGGAAACTCCATGGGAAAATCCTGGAGAACCGGGAAATTCCATGGGAAAATCCTGGAGAACCAGGAGAGCTCCAGGAAATTCCATGGGAAAAAGCTGGAGAACCAGGAAATTCCATGGGAAAATCCTGGAGAACTGGGAAATTCCATGGGAAAATCCTGGAGAACCAGGAGAGCTCCAGGAAATTCCTTGGGAAAAAGTTGGAGAACCGGGAAATTCCATGGGAAAATCCTGGAGAACCGGGAAATTCCATGGGAAAATCCTGGAGAACCGGGAGATTCCATGGGAAAATCCTGGAGTGCCAGGAAATTCCATGGGAAAATCCTGGAGAACCGGGAAACTCCATGGGAAAATCCTGGAGAACTGGGAAATTCCATGGGAAAATCCTGGAGAACCAGAAGAGCTCTGAGAAATTCCAAGGGAAAAAGCTGGAGAACCGGGAAATTCCTGTGGGAAAAATCTGGAGACACAGGAAATTCCACAGAAATTCCATGGGAAAATCCTGGAGAGCCAGGAGAGCTCTGAGAAATTCCAAGGGAAAAAGCTGGAGAACCAGGAAATTCCATGGGAAAAAGTTGGAGAACCGGGAAACTCCATGGGAAAATCAGGAGAGCTCTGGGAAATTCAGAAGAAAACATCTGGAGAACCAGGAGACTCCTGGAAATTCCATGGGAAAATCCTGGAGAACTGGGAAATTCCATGGGAAAATCCTGGAGAACCAGGAGAGCTCCAGGAAATTCCTTGGGAAAAAGTTGGAGAACCGGGAAATTCCATGGGAAAATCCTGGAGAACCAGGAGAGCTCTGAGAAATTCCAAGGGAAAAAGCTGGAGAACCAGGAAATTCCATGGGAAAATCCTGGAGAACCGGGAAATTCCATGGGAAAATCCTGGAGTGCCAGGAGAGCTCTGGGAAATTCCATGGGAAAAAGCTGGAGAACCAGGAAATTCCATGGAAAAATCCTGGAGAATCAGGAGAGCTCTGGTACATTCACCAGGAAGCATCTGGAGAACCTGGAGATCTCCAGGAAATTCCATGGGAAAATCCTGGAGAACCAAGAGAGCTCTGGAAAAATTAATGGGAAAACCTGGAGATCCGGGAAATTCTGTGGGAAAAATCTGGAGAAACAGGAAATTCCACAGAAATTCCATGGGATAAAACCTGGAGAAGCAGGAAATTCCATGAAAAAAAAAAAACCAAACTGGAGAATCAGGAGAGCTCTGGGAAATTCAGAAGAAAACATCTGGAGAACCTGGAGATCTCCAGGAAATTCCATGGGATAAAACCTGGAGAACCAGGAGAATCCTGGAAATTCCATGGGAAAATCCTGGAAAACCAGGAGAGCCCCAGGAAAATTAATGGGAAAACCTGGAGAACCGGGAAATTCCATGGGAAAATCCTGGAGCACCTGGAGATCTCCAGAGTTCTTGGGAAAAACCTGGAGCATCTGGAGATGTCCAGGAAATTCCATAGGAAAAAAATCAGGAGCACCAGGAGATCTCCAGAAAATCCCCCTGGAAAAAATTCCAGGAAATTCCAAGGGAAAAACCTGGAGAACCTGGAGATCTGCAGGAAATTCAGTGGAAAAAAAAACCTGGAGCACCAGGAGATCTCCAGAGTCACCAGGAAAAATCTGGAGTCCGGGAGATCTCCAGGAAATTCCCCTGGAAAAACCTGGAGCTCCAGGAAATTCCATGGGAAAAACTGGAGCTCCAGGAAATCTCCAGAAAATTTCCCTGGAAAAAAATTCCAGGAAATTCCATGGGAAACATCTGGAGAACCTGGAGATCTCCAGGAAATTCCATGGGAAACATCTGGAGAACCTGGAGATCTCCAGGAAATTCCATGGGAAACATCTGGAGCAACAGGAAATTCCATGGGAAAAAAATCAGGAGCTCCAGGAGATCTCCAGAATCACCAGGAAAGTTCTGGAGCTCCAGGAAATCTCCAGGAAATTCCTTGGGAAAAAATTCCAGGAAATTCTAAGGGAAGCATCTGGAAAACTTGGAGATCTCCAGGAAATTCCCTGGGAAAAAAACACCCTGGAACTCCAGGAGATCTCCAGGAAATTCCCCTGGAAAAAAATCCAGGAAATTCCATGGGAAACATCTGGAGAACCTGGAGATCTCCAGGAAATTCCATGGGAATAAAAACCTGGAACACCAGGAGATCTCCAGGAAATTCCCCTGGAAAAACATGGAGAGCTTGGAGATCTCCAGGAAATTCCATGGGAAACATCTGGAGAACTTGGAGATCTCCAGGAAATTCCCAGGAAAATCCCGGAGCACCTGGGAAATTCCATGGGAAAAAATCAGGAGCTCCAGGAAATGTCCAGGAAATTCCTTGGGAAAAAATTCCAGGAAATTCCGTGGGAAACATCTGGAGAACCCGGAGTTCTCCAGGAAATTCCGTGGGAAACATCTGGAGAACCTGGAGTTCTCCAGGAAATTCCCAGGAAAATCCCGGAGCACCTGGGAAATTCCCAGCCATTTTTCCAAGCCATTCCCATGGAATCCCGGCAGCTCCAGGAAATCCATCTGGAGCTCTTTGTCTCTCCGGGATTTGCGGGAAAAATTCCGGGAAAAATCCCTGGAAAATCCCGGAGCGGAACCAAACCTCGGCTTCTCCATCCTCAAATCCCAAAGCCGCATTCCCAGAATTTTTCCCGCTTTTTATTCCAAGTTTTACGGCTCTGGAATGGGAGGAGGAGGAGCCGGATGGGGAAAATACCGGAATTCCCGGAATTCCCTGGGAATTCCCAAGGGATGAGCGGGAATCTCCAGAGGTGGCACCGACCTGGGATCGGCGTCGTCCGAGGGCAGCCGGAGAAAAGCTCTGGAAAAGGAAAATCCGGGATCGGCTCCTTCCCGGGAATTCCTCGGGATTTGTTCCCAAAGGAGGAGCCGGCCCAGGGGGAGAGGGGGGGAAAATCCCGGGAATTCTGGTGGGAACGGGGAGAATTCCAGGATTTCTATGGAATTCCAGAGGGTCTGGAATGGGTTGGGAAGGAATTGGTGGATGGGAGGGGTTGGGATGGAATTCCCGGGAATGTGGGGCTGATCCTGGAAATCAGGGAGGGGTTGGATGGGGCCGGGAGAAAGCTGGGATTGGGATTATTGGGATTATTGGGATTATTTGGATTGGAATTGGGATTGTTGGGATTGGGATTATTGGGATTATTTGGATTATTGGGATTATTGGGATTATTGGGATTATTGGGATTGAGATCAGGATCGGGATTTGGATTATTTGGATTATTGGGATTGTTTGGATTGGGATTATTTGGATTATTGGGATTATTTGGATTATTGGGATTATTTGGATTATTGGGATTATTTGGATTATTTGGATTATTTGGATTATTGGGATTGAGATCAGGATCGGGATTTGGATTATTTGGATTATTGGGATTATTTGGATTGGAATTGGGATTGTTTGGATTGGGATTATTGGGATTATTGGGATTATTGGGATTATTGGGATTATTTGGATTATTTGGATTATTGGGATTGAGATCAGGATCGGGATTTGGATTATTTGGATTATTGGGATTATTTGGATTGGAATTGGGATTGTTGGGATTGGGATTATTGGGATTATTGGGATTATTGGGATTATTTGGATTATTTGGATTATTGGGATTGAGATCAGGATCGGGATTTGGATTATTTGGATTATTGGGATTATTTGGATTGGGATTATTTGGATTATTTGGATTATTTGGATTATTTGGATTATTGGGATTGAGATCAGGATCGGGATTTGGATTATTTGGATTATTGGGATTGTTTGGATTGGAATTGGGATTATTGGGATTATTTGGATTGGAATTGGGATTGTTGGGATTGGGATTATTTGGATTATTGGGATTATTGGGATTATTGGGATTGAGATCAGGATCGGGATTTGGATTATTTGGATTATTGGGATTGTTTGGATTGGGATTATTTGGATTATTGGGATTATTTGGATTATTTGGATTATTTGGATTATTGGGATTGAGATCAGGATCGGGATTTGGATTATTTGGATTATTGGGATTGTTTGGATTATTTGGATTGGAATTGGGATTGTTGGGATTGGGATTATTGGGATTGGGATTCTTTGGATTATTTGGATTATATGGATTATTGGGATTGGGATTGGGATTTGTATTGGGATTATTTGGATCGGGATTGGGATCGGGATTGGGATTATTTGGATTGGGATCAGGATTATTGGGATTGGGATCAGGATTATTGGGATTGGAATTATTTGGATTACTGGGGTTATTTGGATTTGGATTATTTGGATGATTGGGATTGGTTTATTTGGATTGGGATTATTTGGATCGGGATTGGGATTTGGATTATTCGGATTATTCAGATTATTGGGATTGGGATTTGGATCAGGATTGTGATTATTGGGATTGTGATTATTGGGATTATTCGGATTGGGATTTTTTGGATTATTGGGATTGGGATCGGGATCAGGATCGGGATTGGGATTATTGGGATTATTGCATTTGGATTATTTGGATTGGGATTATTGGGATTTGGATCGGGATCGGGATTGGGATTATTTGGATTATTGGGATTATTGGGATTGGGATTGGAATGGGATGAGATTCCCAAGTCATTCCCTGATCCCATTTTTCCATCAATCCCGGATTTCCCAGCGCACGGATCCGTGCTGGGATTGGCAGCGGCGCCTTGAGGAGGCAACGCTGCCAAGAATTCCCGGGAATTCCCAGGAAGTCTCAAGAATTCCAAAGAAATCCGAGGAATTCCAGAGAATTCTACAAAATTCCACAGAATTCTGAAGAACTCCTGAGAATTCCCAAAAAATGCCCCAAAATTCCCAAAGAACTCCCGAAAACTCCCAGGAACTCCCAAAAATTCCCCCAAAACTCCTGAGAACTCACAAAAATTCCCAAGAGTTCCCCCAAAATTCCCAAAAATTCTCAAGAATTCCCAAAAACTCCCCAAAAACTCCCAAAAAATTCCCGAGAATTCCCAAAAATTCCCAAAAAATTCCCAAGAATTCCCAAGAATTCCCCAAAATTCCCCAAGAACTCCCCAAGAACTTCCACAAAACTCCCCAAAATTCCCAAAGAACTCCCAAAACTCCCAAGAACTCCTAAGAATTCCCAAGAACTTCCCAAAAATTCCAAAAAATTCCCCAAAACTCCCAAAAAACTCCCAAAAAATCCTTGATATTCCACAAAAATTCCCAAAAACTCCCAAAGAACTCCCAAGAACTCCCAAGAACTCCCAAAAATCCCCAAAAAATCCCAAAACTTCCCCAAAACTCCCCAAAAACTCCCAAAAATTCCCCAAAATTCCCCAAAAATTCCCAAAGAACTCCCAAAAATTCCCAAAAAACTCCCCAAAAACTCCCAAAAATTCCCCAAAATTCCACAAAAATTCCCAAAGAACTCACAAAAACTCCCAAAAAAATCACAGAAATTACCCAAAATTCCCAAAAAATTCCCAAAGAACTCCCAAAAATTCCCATAAAACTCCCAAAAATTCCCCAAAATATTCCCCAAAAATCCCCAAAAAATTCCCAAAGAACTCCCAAAAATTCCCCAAAATTCCCCAAAATTCCCAAGCAACTCCCAAAGAACTCCCAAAAAATTCCCAAAATTCCCAAGCAACTCCCAAGCAACTCCCAAAAACTCCCAAAAATTCCCCAAAATTCCCCCAA
Source organism: Pseudopodoces humilis (assembly GCF_049639895.1). Classification (NCBI taxonomy): domain Eukaryota; kingdom Metazoa; phylum Chordata; class Aves; order Passeriformes; family Paridae; genus Pseudopodoces; species Pseudopodoces humilis. The sequence goes on from NC_142200.1 coordinate 150,671,623, forward strand.
AATTGCCAAAAAACTCCCAAAAATTCCACAAAATTCCCCAAAAACCTCCCCAAAGCTCCCCGAATTCCCAATCCCGCCCTTCCCATCCCCCATCCCGGACTCACCGGGCGAATTCCCAGATTTTCCGGGCGTACAGCTGCACCTCGGCCTGCGCCATTCCCAGCAGGAGCCGGCTGGAGCCGGGCCCGGAATACGAGGCCTGGAATGCGGAGCCCAGAGCCCGGAGCAGCTTCCCCAGGGGGTGCCGGGGACAGCGCAGAGCCTGCGGGGACAGCGGGAATGCCGGGAATGGGCGGAATTCCCACGGAATTCTGATGGAATTCTCAGGGGACGTTTGGGATTTGAGCCTGCGGGGACAGCGGGAATACCGGGAATGGCCGGAATTCCCACGGAATTTTGATGGAATTCTCAGGGGAGGTTTGGGATTTGAGCCTGCGGGGACAGCGGGAATACCGGGAATGGGCGGAATTCCCACGGAATTCTGATGGAATTCTCAGGGGAGGTTTGGGATTTGAGCCTGCGGGGACAGCGGGAATGCCGGGAATGGCCGGAATTCCCACAGAATTCTGATGGAATTCTCGGGGGAGGTTTGGGATTTGAGCCTGCGGGGACAGCGGGAATGCCGGGAATGGCCGGAATTCCCACGGAATTTTGATGGAATTCTCGGGGGAGTTGGGATTTGAACCTGGGAATCCAAAGGGAACAGTGGGAATGGGCGGAATTCCCACGGAATTCTGATGGAATTCTCAGGGGAGTTGGGATTTGAGCCTGCGGGGACAGCGGGAATGCCGGGAATGGCCGGAATTCCCACGGAATTCTGATGGAATTCTCAGGGGAGTTGGGATTTGAACCTGGGAATCCAAAGGGAACAGTGGGAATGGGCGGAATTCCCACGGAATTCTGATGGAATTCTCAGGGAGGTTTGGGATTTGAGCCCGCGGGGACAGCGGGAATGCCGGGAATGGGCGGAATTCCCACGGAATTCTGATGGAATTCTCAGGGGACGTTTGGGATTTGAGCCTGCGGGGACAGCGGGAATACCGGGAATGGCCGGAATTCCCACGGAATTCTGATGGAATTCTCAGGGAGGTTTGGGATTTGAGCCCGCGGGGACAGCGGGAATGCCGGGAATGGGCGGAATTCCCACGGAATTCTGATGGAATTCTCAGGGGACGTTTGGGATTTGAGCCTGCGGGGACAGCGGGAATGCTGGGAATGGGCGGAATTCCCACGGAATTTTGATGGAATTCTCAGGGGAGGTTTGGGATTTGAGCCTGCGGGGACAGCGGGAATACCGGGAATGGGCAGAATTCCCATGGAATTCTGATGGAATTCTCAGGGAGGTTTGGGATTTGAGCCTGCGGGGACAGCGGGAATACCGGGAATGGCCGGAATTCCCACGGAATTTTGATGGAATTCTCGGGGGAGGTTTGGGATTTGAACCTGGGAATCCAAAGGGAACAGTGGGAATGGGCGGAATTCCCACGGAATTTTGATGGAATTCTCAGGGGAGGTTTGGGATTTGAGCCTGCGGGGACAGCGGGAATACCGGGAATGGCCGGAATTCCCACGGAATTCTGATGGAATTCTCAGGGGAGTTGGGATTTGAGCCTGCGGGGACAGCGGGAATGCCGGGAATGGCCGGAATTCCCACGGAATTCTGATGGAATTCTCAGGGGAGGTTTGGGATTTGAGCCTGCGGGGACAGCGGGAATACCGGGAATGGCCGGAATTCCCACGGAATTCTGATGGAATTCTCAGGGGAGGTTTGGGATTTGAGCCTGCGGGGACAGCGGGAATGCCGGGAATGGCCGGAATTCCCACGGAATTCTGATGGAATTCTCGGGGGAGTTGGGATTTGAACCTGGGAATCCAAAGGGAACAGTGGGAATGGGCGGAATTCCCACGGAATTCTGATGGAATTCTCAGGGGACATTTGGGATTTGAGCCTGCAGGGACAGCGGGAATACCGGGAATGGCCGGAATTCCCACGGAATTCTGATGGAATTCTCAGGGGAGGTTTGGGATTTGAGCCCGCGGGGACAGCGGGGAATGACCGGAATTCCCACGGAATTCTGATGGAATTCTCAGGGGAGTTGGGATTTGAGCCTTGGAAAGCCAACGGGAACAGCGGGAATTCCATAGGATGGAGGAGATTTGGGATTTGAGACTTGGAAATTCAAAGGGAGCAGCGGGAATTCTCAGGGAGGTTTGGGATTTGAGCCTGCAGAGACAACAGGAATACAGGGAATGGGCAGAATTCCCACGGAATTCCTCGGGAATTCTCAGGGAGGTTTGGGATTTGAGCCTCAGAATCCAAAGGGAGCAGTGGGAATGGCCGGAATTCTGCTGGAATTCTGCTGGAATTCTCAGGGCGGATTTGGGGTTTGAGCCTGTGGAGCCAAAGGGAGCAGCGGGAATGGCCGGAATTCCTCTGGAATTCTCATGGAATTCTCAGGGGGATTTGGGATTTGAGCCTGGGAAAGCCAAAGGGAGCAGCGGGAGTTGCCGGAATTCCTCTGGAATTCCACTGGATTGGAGGGATTTGGGATTTGAGCCTGTGGAGCCAAAGGGAGCAGCGGGAATGACCGGAATTCCTCAGGAATTCTCTGGGAGATTTGGGATTTGAGCCTGGGAATCCGAAGGGAGCAGCAGGAATGGCCGGAATTCCAATGGAATTCTCGGGGGGATTTGAGTCTGGGAAAGCCAAAGGGAGAAGTGGGAATGGCTGGAATTCCTCGGGAATTCCGCTGGATTGGAGGGATTTGGGATTTGAGCCTGGGAATCCAAAGGGAATAGAGGGAATGACTGGAATTCCAATGGAATTCCTCGGGAATTCTCGGTGAGGTTTGGGATTTGAGCCTCAGAATCCAAAGGGAGCAGCAGGAATGGCCGGAATTCCTTGGGAATTCTCAGGGAGATTCGGGATTTGAGGCTGGGAATCCAAAGGGAGCAGCGGGAATGGTCGGAATTCCTCGGGAATTCTCAGGGGGATTTGGGATTTGAGGCTGGGAATCCAAAGGGAGCAGCGGGAATGGCCGGAATTCCTCGGGAATTCTCAGGGGGATTTGGGATTTGAGGCTGGGAATCCAAAGGGAGCAGCAGGAATGGCCGGAATTCCAATGGAATTCTCGGGGGGATTTGAGTCTGGGAAAGCCAAAGGGAATAGAGGGAATGACTGGAATTCCTCGGGAATTCCTCGGGAATTCTCGGTGAGGTTTGGGATTTGAGCCTCAGAATCCAAAGGGAGCAGTGGGAATGGCCGGAATTCTGATGGAATTCTGGGGGGGATTTGGGATTTGAGCCTGCGGAGCCAACAGGAACAGCGGGAATGGGCGGAATTCCACGGGATAGAGGAGATTTGGGATTTGAGCTTGGGAGTTCAAAGGGAGCAGCGGGAATGGCCGGAATTCCTCGGGAATTCTCGGGGGGATTTGGGATTTGAGCCTGGGAATCCACAGAGAGCGGTGGGAACGGGCGGAATTCCACAGGATCGGGGGAATTCGGGATTTGAGCCTGCGGAGCCAAAGGGAGCAGCGGGAACAGCCAAAATTCAGCCGGAATTCCTCGGGAATTCTCGGGGGGATTTGGGATTTGAGGCTGGGAATCCAAAGGGAGCAGCGGGAATGGCCGGAATTCCTCGGGAATTCTCGGGGGGATTTGGGATTTGAGGCTGGGAATCCAAAGGGAGCAGCGGGAATGGCCGGAATTCCTCGGGAATTCTCGGGGGGATTTGGGATTTGGCCACGCTTTGGGTTCCGTTTTTCCCGCTGGGGACTTTGGGATGTTCCGGAGGGAGAAAGGGGGAGGGAAAGGGGCTGGGAATGGCTGGGTCTGGGAATTGGGGGGTCTTAATTGGCCTTCAATTAATTAATTAATTAATTAATTAATCAATTAATTATTAGTTATTAATTTATCTTAAATATTATGTTATGGTATGGTGTATTGTATTATATTAGCATAGTCTAATATATTAATTACATTATATTAATTACACAAAATTAATTATATTAAATTTATTATATTGTATTAATTATATTTTATTAATTATATTATATTATATTATATTATATTATATTATATTATATTATATTATATTATATTATATTATATTACATTATGTTATATTTTATTATATTATATTATATTATATTATATTATATTATATTATATTATATTATATTATATTATATTATTTATTATTTTATTTATGAGTTTATTTCTTATTTTATCTATAATTTAATTTATTAAATTCAATTATTAACTTAATATATTTTTTAAAAAATTAATTTATTCCATTATTCCATCGTTATAGAACATTTAATTATTCAATTAAATATGAAATATTAAATATTGAATTATTAAATTCGAATAATTATTTATTTGTTTATTAAATTGAATTATTAATTTAATATATTTAAAAAATAAATCTGTTCCATTATTTCATCTTTATAGAACATTTAATTATTCAATTAAATATGAAATATTTAAAATTGGATTATTAAATTGGAATCATTATTTGGTTTATTAAATTGAATTATTAATTTAATATTCTTTTTACAACATTTAATTTATTCAATTGTTCCATTTTGATGGAATATGTAATTAGTTAATTATGAAATATTGAATATTGAATTATTAAATAGAAACAATTATTTAATTTATTAAATTGAATTGTTAATTAATTTTTTTAAGAAATTAGTCCATTATTCCATTTTTATGGAATAATCAATTATTTAATTAAATGTTAAATATTGAATATTGAATTATTAAATTGAAACAATTATTTATTTAACTTAATCAATGAAATTCTTAATTTAATATTTTTTTAAAAAAAATATAATTTATGCCATGTTTCCATTTTTATGGAACATTTCATTACTTAATTAAATATGAAATATTTAAATACTTAATTATTAAATTGAAATATTCAATTAATTAATTAATTAATTATGAATCTAATGTTTTTTAAATATTAATTTTCATTATTCCATTTTAATGGAACATTTAATTACTTAATTAAATATGAACTATTTAACTATTTAATTATTAAATTGAAATAATTGATTAATTGATTAATTAATAATTTACTATTTTTAAAAAAAATAATTTTCATGATTCCATTTTAATGGAACATTTAATTACTGAATTAAATATGAAATATTTAACTATTTAATTATTAAATGTAATTAATTAATTAATTAATAATTTCTATTTTTAAAAAACTAATTTTCATTATTCCATTTTAATGGAACATTTAATTACTCAGTTAAATATGAAATATTTAACTATTTAATTATTAAAATTAATTAATTAATTAATTAATTAATAATTTCTATTTTTTAAAAATTAATTTTCATTATTCCAATTTAATGGACCATTTAATTACTCAATTAAATATGAAATATTTAACTATTTAATTATTAAAATTAATTCATTAATTCATTAATAATTTACTATTTTTTAAAAAATTAATTTCCAATATTCCGTTTTAATGGACCATTTAATTACTCAATTAAATATGAAATATTTAACTATTTAATTATTAAAATTAATTCATTCATTAATTAATTAATAATTTACTATTTTTAAAAAAATTAATTTCCAATATTCCATTTTAATGGAACATTTAATTACTCAATTAAATATGAAATATTTAACTATTTAATTATTAAATTTAATTAATTAATTAATTAATTCTATTTTTAAAAAAAATTAATTTTCATTATTCCATTTTAATGCACCATTTAATTCCTTAATTAAACATGAAACATTTCAACATTTAATTACCCCATTAAATCATTTATTAATAACCGATTAATTCGGGAATGCCGATCATTTGGGTTTGGGAATCATTCCCATCTTTACCTTCTCCAGGAATCTCCGGAGCGCCTCCGGCTCCCGGCCCAGCTCCTCCGGGAAATTCCCGTTTCTCCAGGAGAGCTCCTCGGCGCCTCTGGAAAACCGGGAAGTGAGAAAGGAAAAGGGAACCCGGAAAATTCCAGAGGGACGGGAAAAATCCCGGAAATCCCTGGGATTCTCCTGGATTTGGGCTCAGCTGGGCAGGAGAAATTCCAGCTGGATGGGGAATTCCTCCGGAGCCGGAAGAGCCGGAAAATTCCTGGAATGGCAGCGGAGCCCTGGGTGGGAATGAGGGAATCCTTGGGATGGACGGGATTCCCGGGATTGCCTCAGGAATTCCCGGGATTGCCTCAGGAATTCCCAGGATTTCCTCAGGAATTCCCAGGATTTCCTCAGGAATTCCCAGGATTTCCTCAGGAATTCCCGGGATTGCCTCAGGAATTCCCTGGATTTCCTCAGGAATTCCCGGGATTGCCTCAGGAATTCCCTGGATTGCCTCAGGAATTCCCGGGATTGCCTCAGGAATTCCCGGGATTTCCTCAGGAATTCCCGGGATTGCCTCAGGAATTCCCTGGATTGCCTCAGGAATTCCCAGGATTGCCTCAGGAATTCCCAGGATTTCCTCAGGAATTCCCGGGATTTCCTCAGGAATTCCCAGGATTTCCTCAGGAATTCTCAGGATTGCCTCAGGAATTCCCGGGATTTCCTCAGGAATTCCCTGGATTTCCTCAGGAATTCCCGGGATTGCCTCAGGAATTCCCGGGATTTCCTCAGGAATTCCCTGGATTGCCTCAGGAATTCTCGGGATTTCCTCAGGAATTCCCGGGATTGCCTCAGGAATTCTCGGGATTTCCTCAGGAATTCCCGGGATTTCCTCAGGAATTCCCGGGATTGCCTCAGGAATTCCCGGGATTTCCTCAGGAATTCCCGGGATTGCCTCAGGAATTCCCGGGATTGCCTCAGGAATTCCCAGGATTTCCTCAGGAATTCCCGGGATTGCCTCAGGAATTCCCGGGATTTCCTCAGGAATTCCCTGGATTGCCTCAGGAATTCCCAGGATTGCCTCAGGAATTCCCGGGATTGCCTCAGGGATTCCCGGGATTTCCTCAGGAATTCCCTGGATTTCCTCAGGAATTCCCGGGATTGCCTCAGGAATTCTCAGGATTGCCTCAGGAATTCCCAGGATTGCCTCAGGAATTCTCAGGATTGCCTCAGGAATTCTCGGGATTGCCTCAGGAATTCTCGGGATTGCCTCAGGAATTCCCGGGATTGCCTCAGGAATTCCCTGGATTGCCTCAGGAATTCCCGGGATTGCCTCAGGAATTCCCGGGATTGCCTCAGGAATTCCCGGGATTGCCTCAGGAATTCCCGGGATTGCCTCAGGAATTCCCAGGATTGCCTCAGGAATTCCCAGGATTTCCTCAGGAATTCCCGGGATTGCCTCAGGAATTCCCGGGATTTCCTCAGGAATTCCCGGGATTGCCTCAGGAATTCCCTGGATTGCCTCAGGAATTCCCGGGATTGCCTCAGGAATTCCCGGGATTTCCTCAGGAATTCCCGGGATTGCCTCAGGAATTCCCTGGATTGCCTCAGGAATTCCCAGGATTGCCTCAGGAATTCCCAGGATTTCCTCAGGAATTCCCGGGATTTCCTCAGGAATTCTCAGGATTGCCTCAGGAATTCCCGGGATTTCCTCAGGAATTCCCTGGATTTCCTCAGGAATTCCCGGGATTGCCTCAGGAATTCCCGGGATTTCCTCAGGAATTCCCTGGATTGCCTCAGGAATTCTCGGGATTTCCTCAGGAATTCCCGGGATTGCCTCAGGAATTCTCGGGATTTCCTCAGGAATTCCCGGGATTTCCTCAGGAATTCCCGGGATTGCCTCAGGAATTCCCGGGATTTCCTCAGGAATTCCCTGGATTGCCTCAGGAATTCCCGGGATTGCCTCAGGAATTCCCGGGATTTCCTCAGGAATTCCCGGGATTGCCTCAGGAATTCCCGGGATTTCCTCAGGAATTCCCTGGATTGCCTCAGGAATTCCCAGGATTGCCTCAGGAATTCCCGGGATTGCCTCAGGGATTCCCGGGATTTCCTCAGGAATTCCCTGGATTTCCTCAGGAATTCCCGGGATTGCCTCAGGAATTCTCAGGATTGCCTCAGGAATTCCCAGGATTGCCTCAGGAATTCTCAGGATTGCCTCAGGAATTCTCGGGATTGCCTCAGGAATTCTCGGGATTGCCTCAGGAATTCCCGGGATTGCCTCAGGAATTCCCGGGATTGCCTCAGGAATTCCCTGGATTTCCTCAGGAATTCCCGGGATTTCCTCAGGAATTCCCGGGATTGCCTCAGGAATTCTCGGGATTTCCTCAGGAATTCCCGGGATTGCCTCAGGAATTCCCGGGATTTCCTCAGGAATTCCCGGGATTTCCTCAGGAATTCCCGGGATTGCCTCAGGAATTCCCTGGATTGCCTCAGGAATTCCCGGGATTGCCTCAGGGATTCCCAGGATTTCCTCAGGAATTCCCGGGATTGCCTCAGGAATTCCCGGGATTGCCTCAGGGATTCCCGGGATTGCCTCAGGGATTCCCAGGATTTCCTCAGGAATTCCCTGGATTGCCTCAGGAATTCCCAGGATTTCCTCAGGAATTCCCAGGATTTCCTCAGGAATTCCCGGGATTTCCTCAGGAATTCCCGGGATTTCCTCAGGAATTCCCAGGATTGCCTCAGGAATTCCCGGGATTGCCTCAGGAATTCCCGGGATTGCCTCAGGAATTCCCGGGATTTCCTCAGGAATTCCTGGGATTTCCTCAGGAATTCCCGGGATTGCCTCAGGAATTCCCGGGATTTCCTCAGGAATTCTCGGGATTGCCTCAGGAATTCCCGGGATTGCCTCAGGAATTCCCGGGATTGCCTCAGGAATTCCCGGGATTTCCTCAGGAATTCCCTGGATTGCCTCAGGAATTCCCAGGATTTCCTCAGGGATTCCCAGGGATCTCCTCAGGGATTTCCAGGATTTTCTCAGGAATTTCCAGGATTTCCTCAGGAATTCTTGGGATTTCTCAGGGATTCCTGGGATTTCCTCTTTGACAGGACAGGAATTCCCTGGATTTTTTTCAGAAATTCCCATGATTTCCCCAGGAATTCCCTGGATTTTAGGATTTTTTCAGGAATTCCCAGGATTCCCTCCATACCCCTGGCCAAACAGGAATTCCCGGGATTTTCTCAGGAATTCCCAGGATTTCCCCAGGAATTCCCAGGATTTCCCCAGGAATTCCCAGGATTTTTTCAGGAATTCCCAGGATTTCCCCAGGAATTCCCAGGATTTTTTCAGGAATTCCCAGGATTTTTTCAGGAATTCCCAGGATTTCCCCAGGAATTCCCAGGATTTCCCCAGGAATTCCCAGGATTTTTTCAGGAATTCCCAGGATTTGCTCCCTACCCCTGGCCGAACAGGAATTCCCGGGATTTCCTCAGCTCCTTGCCCGTTTGGATGTGGAATCCCGTGAAAAATTCCTCGGTTTCCTCCTTGCAGCCGGAATGGAGAAATTCCTGGAATTGCTGGAAGATTCCCGCCCATCTCTTCTCCACCGGGAATTCCTTCAGGCCCAGCTGCCTGGAAAAGGAGCCGGGATTGGGATTTTCCGTGGCCTTCCCAAATTCCCAGCCTGGAATCTGCGCAGGGATGGACCCCGAGGCCCTCGGGAAGAGCCCCTGGAATTCCCAAGGATCCTGGATGGACCCAAAACCCCTTGGGAAGAGCCCCCGGAATTCCCAAAGATCCCAGTGTGGAATTCCCACAGATCCCAGATGGATCCAGAGGCACCCTCAGAATTCCCAGGGATCCCGGATGGATCCAAAAACCCTTGGGAAAAGCTTCCAGAATTCCCAAGAATCCCAGCCCAGAATTCCCAGAGATCCTGGATGGACCCAAAACCCCTCAGGAAGCGTCCCCAGAATTCCCAAGGATCCAGGATGGACCCAAAACCCCTCAGGAAGCGTCCCCAGAATTCCCAAGGATCCAGGATGGATCCAGAACCCCTCAGGAAGCGCTCCCAGAATTCCCAAAGATCCCAGCCTGGAATTCCCAGAGATCCCGGATGGATCCAGAGATCTTCAGGAAGTGCCCCAGAATTCCCAGAGATCCCAGCCCAGAATTCCCAAGGATCCAGGATGGACCCAGAACCCCTCAGGAAGCGCTCCCAGAATTCCCAAGGATCCCAGCCCAGAATTCCCAGAGATCCCAGATGGATCCAGAGGCACCCCCGGAATTCCCAGAGATCCTGGATGGATCCAAAACCCCTCGGGAAGCGCTTCCAGAATTCCCAAGGATCCCAGCCCGGAATTCCCAGAGATCCCGGATGGATCCAAAACCCCTCGGGAAGCGCTTCCAGAATTCCCAAGGATCCCAGCCTGGAATTCCCAGAGATCCCGGATGGATCCCAGGGATCCCCACAATTCCCGGATGGATCCAGAACCCCTCAGGAAGCGCTCCCAGAATTCCCAAAGATCCCAGCCCAGAATTCCCAAGGATCCTGGATGGACCCAAAACCCCTCGGGAAGAGCCCCCGGAATTCCCAAAGATCCCAGTGTGGAATTCCCACAGATCCCAGATGGATCCAGAGGCACCCTCAGAATTCCCAGGGATCCTGGATGGACCCAAAAACCCTCGGGAAAAGCTTCCAGAATTCCCAAGAATCCCAGCCCAGAATTCCCAGAGATCCTGGATGGATCCCAGGGATCCCCACAATTCCCGGATGGATCCAGAACCCCTCAGGAAGCGCTCCCAGAATTCCCAAAGATCCCAGCCCGGAATTCCCAGAGATCCCAGATGGATCCAGAGATCTTCAGGAAGTGCCCCAGAATTCCCAGAGATCCCAGCCCAGAATTCCCAAGGATCCAGGATGGATCCAGAACCCCTCAGGAAGCGCTCCCAGAATTCCCAAGGATCCCAGCCCAGAATTCCCACAGATCCCAGATGGATCCAGAGGCACCCTCAGAATTCCCAGAGATCCTGGAGGGACCCAAAAACCCTCGGGAAAAGCTTCCAGAATTCCCAAGAATCCCAGCCCAGAATTCCCAGAGATCCTGGATGGACCCAAAACCCCTCAGGAAAAGCTCCTGGAATTCCCAAGAATTCCAGCCCGGAATTCCCAGAGATCCTGGATGGATCCAGAGATCTTCAGGAAGTGCCCTGGAATTCCCAGAGATCCCAGCCCAGAATTCCCAGAATTCCCGGATGGATCCCAGGGATCCCCACAATTCCCGGATGGATCCCAGGGATCCCCACAATTCCCGGATGGATCCCAGGGATCCCCAGAATTCCCGGATGGATCCCAGGGATCCCCAGAATTCCCGGATGGATCCCAGGGATCCCCACAATTCCCAGATGGATCCCAGGGATCCCCAGAATTCCCGGATGGATCCCAGGGATCCCCAGAATTCCCGGATGGATCCCAGGGATCCCCACAATTCCCAGATGGATCCCAGGGATCCCCAGAATTCCCAGATGGATCCCAGGGATCCCCACAGTTCCCAGATGGATCCCAGGGATTCCCAGAATTCCCGGATGGATCCCAGGGATCCCCACAATTCCCAGATGGATCCCAGGGATCCCCACAATTCCCGGATGGATCCCAGGGATTCCCAGGGATCCCCACAATTCCCGGATGGATCCCAGGGATCCCCAGAATTCCCGGATGGATCCCAGGGATCCCCAGAATTCCCAGATGGATCCCAGGGATCCCCAGAATTCCCGGATGGATCCCAGGGATCCCCAGAATTCCCAGATGGATCCCAGGGATCCCCAGAATTCCCGGATGGATCCCAGGGATCCCCAGAATTCCCAGATGGATCCCAGGGATCCCCACAATTCCCGGATGGATCCCAGGGATCCCCAGAATTCCCGGATGGATCCCAGGGATCCCCACAATTCCCGGATGGATCCCAGGGATCCCCAGAATTCCCGGATGGATCCCAGGGATCCCCACAATTCCCGGATGGATCCCAGGGATCCCCACAATTCCCGGATTTCCTCACTCACGGCGTCGCCTGCCCGGAGCCGTCAGCCAGGGAGAGCCGGCCCTGCCGAGAGCGAAGAGTGATTCATTGATTAATTATTAATTAACTGATATTGATTAATATCGGTTCTTAACGATCTATTCTGCTATTGAATTTTATTATTAATTTCTCTGTTTATTATTAAATTTCCCATTATTAATTTAATGATTTATTTAATATTTAATAGATTGTCTGGTATTAATTTCTCTGTTTATTATTAAATTCCCCATTATTAATTTAATATCCTGATTTAATTAATGATTGAATTTTATTATTAAATTCTCTATTTATTATTAAATTCCCTATTATTAATTTAATATCCTGATTTAATTTAACTTTATTATTGAATTTTATTATTAAAATCTCTATTTATTATTAATTTCTCAAATATTAATTTAATATCCTGATTTAATTAATTATTGAATTTTATTATTAAATTCTCTATTTATTATTAAATTCCCCATTATTAATTTAATATCCTGATTTAGTTTAACTTTATTAATTAATTTTAATTAAACCTCTATTATTAAATTTTATTACTAAATTCTGCATTTATTACTAAATTCCCCATTATTAATTTAATATCCAGATTTGATTTAACTTTATTATTGAATTTTATTATTAAATTCTCTATTTATTATTAAATTCCCTATTATTAATTTAATATCCTGGTTTAGTTGAACTTTATTAATGAACTTTTCAGTATTAAATTCTCTATCATTATATTTTATTACTGAATTCTCTATTTATTATTAAATTCCCCATTATTAATTTAATATCCTGATTTAATTAGTTATTGAATTTTATTATTCAATTCTCTATTTATTATTAATTTGATATCCTGATTTAATTAATGATTGAATTTTATTATTAAATTCTCTATTTATTATTAAATTCCCCATTATTAATTTAATATCCTGATTTAATTAATGATTGAATTTTATTATTAAATTCTCTATTTATTATTAAATTCCCCATTATTAATTTAATATCCTGATTTAGTTGAACTTTATTAATGAATTTTCAATTAATATTATTAAATTTTATTACTAAATTCTGTATTTATTACTCAATTCCCCATTATTAATTTAATGTCCCACAAATCCTAATTAAAATCCCCTAAAAATTCCCACAAATTCCACTAAAAATTCCCATAAATCCCAATTAAAATCCCCTAAAAATTCCCACAAATTCCATCAAAAATGTCCCATAAATCCCAAGAAAACCCAAAAAAAATTCCTAAAAATTCCCATAAATCCCAAGAAAACTCTCGAAAAATTCCCAAAAATTCCACCAAAAATTCCCATAAATCCCAATTAAAATCCCCTAAAAATTCCCAAAAATTCCATCAAAAATTCCCATAAATCCCAATTAAAATCCCCTAAAAATTCCCACCAATTCCATCAAAAATGTCCCATAAATCCCAAGAAAACCCTTGAAAAATTCCCGAAAATTCCACCAAAAATTCCCATAAATCCCAATTAAAATCCCCTAAAAATTCCCAAAAATTCCATCAAAAATTCCCATAAATCCCAATTAAAATCCCCTAAAAATTCCCAAAAATTCCATCAAAAATTCCCATAAATCCCAAGAAAATCCCTCAAATTCCACTAAAAATTCCCATAAATCCCAAGAAAATCCCTCCAAAAATTCCCAAAAACTCTACCAAAAATTCCCATAAATCCCAATTAAAATCCCCTAAAAATTCCCAAAAATTCCATCAAAAATTCCCATAAATCCCAATTTAAATCCCCTAAAAATTCCCAAAAGTTCCATCAAAAATGTCCCATAAATCCCAATTAAAATCCCCTAAAAATTCCCAAAAGTTCCATCAAAAATGTCCCATAAATCCCAAGAAAACCCTTGAAAAATTCCCGAAAATTCCACCAAAAATTCCCACAAATCCCAATTAAAATCCCCTAAAAATTCCCACAAATTCCATCAAAAATGTCCCATAAATCCCAAGAAAACCCTTGAAAAATTCCCGAAAATTCCACCAAAAATTCCCATAAATCCCAATTAAAATCCCCTAAAAATTCCCAAAAATTCCATCAAAAATTCCCACAAATCCCAATTTAAATCCCCTAAAAATTCCCACAAATTCCACTAAAAATTCCCATAAATCCCAAGAAATCCCTCAAAAAAATTCCCATAAATCCCAAGAAAATCCCTCCAAAAATTCCCAAAAACTCTACCAAAAATTCCCATAAATCCCAATTAAAATCCCCTAAAAATTCCCACAAATTCCATCAAAAATTCCCATAAATCCCAATTAAAATAAATCATTAAAAATCCCAAATATTCCCAAAAATCTCCCGGCTGCGGCTTTCCTTCTGGGAATGAGGAATATTCCCAAAATTTGGGAATATGGAATTCTGGAGGGAATTCCCACCTTTCCCACAAACGTCAGATCTTCCGTGAAATTCCCTTCGTAGACGGATCCGTCCTCCAGGAACAGAATTCCCGAGCCCTTGGGAGGAGAAAAAAGTTGGGAATTCTTTGGGAAAATTCCAAGGGAATTCCAAGGAAGCAGCGATTTTCTTTGGGAAAATTCTAAAGAATTTTAGGAATTCTAGGAATTCTAGGAAAGATATTTCAGGGAATTCTTTGGGAAGTGGTTCTGACGAAATTCCAAGGAAATTCCAAGGAAATTCCAAGGAAATTCCAAGGAAATTCCAAGGAAATTCCAAGGAAACTGTGCTTTTCTTTGGGAAAATCCAAATTGATCTGATTGATCTGATTGATTTGATTGACATGATTGATTTGATTAATTTGATTGATGTGATTGATTTGATTGATGTGATTGATTTGATTGATTTGATTGACATGATTGACATGATTGACGTGAGTGATTTGATTGACGTGATTGATGTGATTGATATGATTGATTTGATTGATTTGATTGATGTGATTGATTTGATTGATGTGATTGATGTGATTGATTTGATTGATTTGATTGATTTGATTAATTTGATTGATGTGATTGATTTGATTGATGTGATTGATTTGATTGATTTGATTGATTTGATATGATTGATATGATCGATCTGATTGATTTGATTGATCTGATTGGTATTATATGACTGAAATTATATAATTGATCTGATTTATATGATTGATGTGATTGATAAGATTGATTTGATATGATTGATATGATTGATATGATTGATATGATTGATTTGATATGATTGATATGATTGATCTGATTGATCTGATTGATCTGATTGATTTGATCTGATAGACCTGATTGATATAATTGATATGGTTGATTTGATTGATCTGATTGATCTGATTGATTAGATTGATACAATTGGTATTATATGACTGAAATTATATAATTGATCTGATTGATCTGATTGATGTGATTTACATGATTGATATGATTAATATTATATGATTGATATAGTATAATTGATGTGATTGATTTGATTGATTTGATGTGATTGATGTGATTGATCTGATTGGTTTGATTGATATGATTGATTTGATATGGTTGATATGATTGATTTGATATGATTGATATGATTGGTTTGATATTATTGATATGATTGATTTGATGTGATTGATATGATTGATTTGATTGATTTGATTGATTTGATTGATTTGATGTGATTGATATGATTGATCTGATTGATCTGATTGATTTGATTGATACAATTGGTGTTATATGATTGAAATGATATAATTGATCTGATTGATCTGATTGATGTGATTGATATGATTTATACGGTATGATTGGTGTGATCTGGTAGATATAATATGAGGATATAATATGATTGATGTGATTGATATGATATGATTGATAAGATGTGATTGATATGATTGATATAATGATTAATATGATTGATATAATGATTAATATGACTGATATGTGATTGATATGATTGATATGATAAGATTGATTTGGTAGATATGATATGGTTGATATGATTTATATGATATGATAGATATGATATGATTGATATGATTGATATGATACGATTGATATGATTGATATGATATGATACAATATGATACGATACATTACACTGATATGATTTGATATGATTTGATATGACTTGATTGATATGATATGATCAATACAATTTGATACGATACAATACGATTGATATGATACGATACAGTTTGATGATTGATACTTTACATATGATATGATACGATTGATATGATTGATAAGATTTATATGGTATGATAGATATGATATATGATAGGATACAATATGATTGATATGATTGATGATTGATATGATTGATGATTGATATGATATATGATTTATATGACATAAGATTTATATATGATTTGATAATATATGACTGATATGATATGATATGATATGATATGATATGATATGATACGATACAGTTTGATATGATTGATACGATACATAAGATATGACATGATGTGATTGATACGATTGTTATGATTTATATGGTATGATAGATATATGATTGATATGATATGATACAATATAATTGATATGATAGATATATGATTGATATGATAGCTATATGATTGAAATGATTGATGATTGATTTGATATGATATGATTGATATGATGTGATACAATATGATACGATATCATTGATTTGATAATGTATGAATTGATATGATTGATAAGATTTATATGGTATGATAGATATGATATATGATATGATACAATATGATTGATATGATTGATATGATTGATGATTGATATGATATATGATTGATGTGATAGGATTGAGGTGATATGATTGATATAATTGATATGACATGATTTGATATGATATGATAGATATGATATGATATGATATGATATGATATGATATGATTGATATGATATGATTGATATGATATGATAGATATAGTTCAATGTGATATGATATAAGGTATGATATGATTGATATGATTGATATGATATGATATGATAAGATACAGTTTGATATGATTGATATGATACATAAGATATGATATGATATGATTGATAAGATTGACATGATTTATATGGTATGATAGATATGATATATGATATGATATGAAACAATATAATTGATATGAAATGATATGATATGATACAATATAATTGATACAATAGATATATGATTGATATGATTGATATATGATTGATATGATTGATTTGATATGATTGATGATTGATTTGATGTGATATGATTGATATGATGTGATACAATATGATACGATATCATTGATTTGATAAGGTATGATATGATATGATATGATTGATATGATATATGATATGATATGATATGATATGATATGATATGATATGATATGATATGATATGATATGATATGATATGATATGATATGATATGATACGATATTATATGATATGATTGATATGATATGATATGATACGACACAATATGATATGATATGATATGATTGATATGATATGATTTGATTGATATGATATGATATGATATGATACGATACGATATGATATATGATATGATTGATATGATATGATATGATTGATTGATTGATATGATTGATATGATATGATTGATATGATATGATATGATATGATATGATATGATATGATATGATTGATATTATATGATATGATATGATATGATATGATTGATATGATTGATATGATATGATTGATATGATATGATATAATTGATATGATTGATATGATTGATATGATATGATTGATATGATATGATATGATATGATATTATATGATATGATATGATATGATATGATATGATTGATATGATTGATATGATATGATTGATACGATGCGATCTGATCCGATCCGATCCGATCGATACAATCCGATATTATAGCTCCCATTCCCTTGGGAATGTCCATTCCCAACCCACTCCCGGAGCAAAACCTTTCCCTGATCTCCAACCCTCTTTATCCTCCGAGATTTAATTCCGGACCGGAACCTCCCCCCGGCCCCGTGCGGTGAATTCCCGGTGCCGGGGATTCCCGGATTCCATGGAAATCCCGGACTCACCACCATTTTATCCGCCTGGAACCTCCTCTGGTAGCAGAGCCCCGAGTGCGTCACCACGATTCCGTCTCCGTGCCTGCGGTCATCCCACCACATCCCGATGTACCTCTCCCCTCTGGAATGCCACCAAAACCCCATCCATGGATTTTTCCCTGCTTTTCCCACCTCTCCCCCCGTCGAATCCGTCCCTCCCGGGTTCTCCCGCGCAAACGGAGCTCTGGGAACGTTTCCCGAGGAATTCCAGCCTTACATCTCCATGGATCCATCCCAAACGTCCAGGAAGGATCCCAGCGATCCCGAAGCTGTCCCACACCTCGGATCCATCCCGCTTTTACCTCTCCTTGTCTTCCCAGACTCCGTATCCGCTCTTTTTGTCCTTTTCCCAGTGGCCGGTGTATTTGAAGGGACGCTGAGCCGAGGAATTCTCCAGGATCCCGAATCCGTGGCGCACGTCGTCCTTGAAGTAACCCCTGTAGACCTGGCCGTTCCCGTACCTGCCGGAAAATCCGGGAATATTGGATTCCGTCGGGAATATTTCTACTCCTGGAGTGGAAAGCCAGGGAAGCGAGGAGCTCGAGCTCATCCATCCCGAAATATTCCAGCTATTTGGATTGGATCCTCGATCGCTGCAACATCCATAAATCCCAACAAAAATTCCCACAAATTCCTCCAAAAATTCCCATAAATCCCAATAAATTCCCAACAAAAATTCCCACAGATTCCATCAAAAATTCCCATAAATCCCAATAAAAATTCCCACAAACGCCACCAAAAATTCCCATAAATCCCAATAAATTCCCAACAAAAATTCCCACAGATTCCATCAAAAATTCCCATAAATCCCAATAAAAATTCCCACAAACTCTTCCAAAAATTCCCATAAATCCCAATAAAAATTCCCACAAACTCTTCTAAAAATTCCCATAAATCCCAACAAAAATTCCCACAAACTCCTCCAGAAATTCCCATAAATCCCAATAAATTCCCAACAAAAATTCCCACAAACTCCTCCAAAAATTCCCATAAATCCCAATAAATTCCCAACAAAAATTCCCACAAATTCCTCCAAAAATTCCTGTAAATCCCAATAAAAATTCCAAAAAGTGGACATTCCCAGATTATCCAAGGAATCAACGCCCGGGCTCGGAATTGCTCTGGTGAATCCAGGCTGGAAAATTGGATCCAGAGCTTGGATCCAGCTCCTTCCCTGGACTGGGAAAATGGGATATGGGGAAGGAATTCCTGGCTGGGATGGAATTCCCAGAGCAGCCGTGGCTGTCCCTGGATCCCTGGAATGTCCAGGGAAAGCTTGGACGGGGTTCAGAGAATCTGAGATGGTGGAAAATCCCTGCCCGTGGAATGGGATGGGAATGGGATCATCCTTAAATTCCTAAACAATTCTGGAATTCTGAATGCGCACTGAGCATTTCCAGACCAGGTTCTGAGATTTCAGGGAACATTTCAACATCCCTTTCAATCCCTGGAATCCACTTTTCCCTGGAATTTTAAATCCCTGGAATCTCCCTTTCCCTGGAATCCAACTGTGGAATTTTAATTACCTGGAGCCCCTTTTTCCCTGGAATTTTAAATCCCTGGAATCCCCTTTTCCCTGGAATACAGCCCCGGAATTTCAATTCCCTGGAACCCCTTTTCCCCTGGAATTTTAACTCCCTGGAACCCCCTTTTCCCCTGGAATTTTAAATCCCTGGAATCCTCTTTTCCCTGGAATTTCAAGCCCTGGAATTTTAATTCCCTGGAATCCCCTTTTCCCTGGAATCCAACTGTGGAATTTTAATTTCCTGGAGCCCCTTTTTCCCTGGAATTTTAAAACCATGGCACCCCCTTTTTCCCTGGAATTTTAAATCCCTGGAACCCCCTTTTTCCCTGGAATTTTAAAACCATGGCACCCCCTTTTTCCCTGGAATTTTAAATCCCTGGAACCCCCTTTTCCCTGGAATTTTAAACCCCTGGAATTCCCTTTTTCCCAGGAATTCCGAGCCCTGGAATTCACTTACTCACAGATTCCGTAGCCGCTCTTGCTGCCCTGCTGCCAGTGGCACTTGTAGCAGTCGTAGCGATCCTCGGAGCGCCGCGGGACCAGGCGGATCCCAAACCTGCCGGGAATATACGGGAACGCTCAGCGGGAAATTCCAGCAGGGAAAATTCCAGCAGGGAAAATTCCAGCAGGGAAAAATTCCAGCATGGAAAAGGTCAGGATGGAAAAGGTCATCAGGGAAAATTCCAGCAGGGAAAAATTCCAGTGTGGAGAATTCCAGCAGGGGAAATTCCAGCTGGGAAAATTCCAGCAGGGAAAAATTCCAGTGTGGAGAATTCCAGCAGGGGAAATTCCAGCTGGGAAAATTCCAGCAGGGAAAATTCCAGGATGGAAAAGGTCAGGATGGAAAATTCCAGCAGGGAAAACAACAGAAAGGGAAAGTCAAACATGGAAAATTCCAGCATGGAAAATTCCTGCATGGAAAAGGTCAGGATGGAAAAGGTCAGGATGGAAAAGGTCATCAGGGAAAATTCCAGCAGGGAAAATTCCAGCGTGGAGAATTCCAGCAGGGAAAATTCCTGCAGGGAAAATTCCAGAAGGGAAAAATTCCAGCATGGAAAATTCCTGCAGGGAAAATTCCAGCAGGGAAAATTCCAGCAGGGAAAATTCCAGCAGGGAAAATTCCAGCAGGGAAAATTCCAGCAGGGAAAATTCCAGCAGGGAAAATTCCAGCATGGAAAAGGTCAGGATGGAAAAGGTCATCAGGGAAAATTCCAGCAGGGAAAAATTCCAGTGTGGAGAATTCCAGCAGGGGAAATTCCAGCTGGGAAAATTCCAGCAGGGAAAATTCCAGCAGGGAAAATTCCAGGATGGAAAAGGTCAGGATGGAAAATTCCAGCAGGGAAAACAACAGAAAGGGAAAGTCAAACATGGAAAATTCCAGCATGGAAAAGGTCAGGATGGAAAAGGTCAGGATGGAAAAGGTCATCAGGGAAAATTCCAGCAGGGAAAATTCCAGCATGGAAAATTCCAGCATGGAAAATTCCAGCAGGGAAAATTCCAGCGGGGAAAACGACGACTCCATGGAAGGGGAAGAAATTAAAAAAACAATTTGAATTTTGTGGGATAAAAGAAATAATTTAAATTATTATAATTAATAAATATATTATTTCTATTAAATTAATTGATTGTTATAAATCAATAAAAATTTAATATAAATAAAACAATCGATATTTATTCCAAAATTTAAATATAATAAATATTAACAATAATAATATAATTAATAAGAATTATAAATTGTTAAAAACTATAATAAATAATAAATTATTAAAAATAATAAATTATTATAAATAATAAATTAATATGAATAACAATTATATAATATAATAAATATCAAGAATAAATATTATCAATGATAAATAAATACTATATCAATATTTATAAATCAAATTAAATTCAATAATTTTATTGTTTAATATAAATAAAATAATCGATATTTATTCCAAATTTTAAATATAATAAATACTACCAATAATGAAATAAATAATAATTACAAATTATTATGAATAATAAATAATAAATAATTATAAATAATAAATTAATATGAATAACAATTATATAATATCATAAATATCAATAATAAATATTATCAATAATAAATAAATACTATATCAATATTTATAAATCAAATTAAATTCAATAATTTTATTACTTAATAAAATAAAAATTAAAAATAACTTTATGACTCTCCCTAGGAATAAATTCCCGGGGATTTTTGGGATTCGGGATCAGATCCCGGTCCCTGCCATGGGTCACGGTCGGTCCCCTCGGTCTGGATTCCCCCTCTGGCTGGAATTATCCCGGTTTTTTGGAAATCCGGGAATGAGATCCCGTTTTGCCAGGCTCACCCGTGCTCCCGGCCCTCCCGGAAATCGCCCACGTGGTTGCGGCCGTCGCTCCACTTCAGCGTCCCCCTGGAATGCAGGGAATTCTCTCACATGGATCATCCCGACATTCCCGCGGGGAAAATCCCGACATTCCCGCATGGAACAGCCCGACATTCCCGCAGGGAAAATCCCGACATTCCCGCATGGATCATCCCGACATTCCCATGGGGAAAATCCCGACATTCCCACATGGAACAGCCCGACATTCCCATGGGGAAAATCCCGACATTCCCGCATGGAACAGCCCGACATTCCCATGGGGAAAATCCTGATGTTCCCACCTGGAACATCCCAACATTCCCGCATGGAACATCCCAACATTCCCATGGGGAAAATCCCGACATTCCCACCTGGAACATCCCAACATTCCCACATGGAACACCCCGACATTCCCGCATGGAACACCCCGACATTCCCACCTGGAACATCCCGACATTCCCACACGGGACATCCCAACATTCCCGCATGGAATATCCCGACATTCCCATGGGGAAAATCCCGACATTCCCATAGGGAAATTTCCAATATTCCCATGGGGAACACCCCGACATTCCCACCTGGAATATCCCGACATTCCCACCTGGAACATCCCAACATTCCCACATGGAACATCCCAACATTCCCACCTGGAACATCCCGACATTCCCACCTGGAACATCCCGACATTCCCACCTGGAACATCCCGACATTCCCGCATGGAACATCCCGACATTCCCATGGGAAACATCCCGACATTCCCATGGGAAACATCCCGACATTCCCGCATGGAACAGCCCGACATTCCCACCTGGAACACCCCGACATTCCCACCTGGAACATCCCAACATTCCCACCTGGAACATCCCGACATTCCCACCTGGAATATCCCGACATTCCCACACGGAACATCCCGACATTCCCGCATGGAACATCCCGACATTCCCATGGGAAACATCCCGATATTCCCATGGGGAAAATCCTGACGTTCTCCCTTTCAATCCCTGGAATCCCCTTTTCCCCTGGAATTTTAAATCCCAGGAATCCACTTTTCCCTGGAATCCATCCCGACATTCCCAAATGGAACATCCCGACATTCCTGTGTGGAAAATTCCAACATTCCCAGATGGAACTTCCTGACATTCTCCCTTTCAATCCCAGGAATCCCCTTTTCCCTGGAATTTTAAATCCCTGGAATTTTAAATCCCTATAATTCCCTTTTTCCTGGAATTTTAAATCCCTGGAATTTTAAATCCCTATAATTCCCTTTTTCCTGGAATTTTAAATCCCTGGAATTTTAAATCCCTATAATTCCCTTTTTCCTGGAATTTTAAACCCATGGAACTGCCTTTTTCCTGGAATTTTAAATCCCTGGAATCCCCTTTTCCTGGAATTTTAAATCCCTGGAATCTCTCCTGGAATTTTAACTCCCTGGAATCCCCTTCTCCCTGGAATTTTAAATCCCTGGAATTTTAAATCCCTGGAATTTTAAATCCCTGGAATCCCCTTTTCCCTGGAATTTTAAATCCCTGGAATTTTAAATCCCTGGAATTCCCTTTTCCCTGGAATTTTAAATCCCTGGAATTTTAAATCCCTATAATTCCCTTTTTCCTGGAATTTTAAACCCATGGAACTGCCTTTTTCCTGGAATTTTAAATCCCTGGAATCCCCTTTTCCTGGAATTTTAAATCCCTGGAATCTCTCCTGGAATTTTAACTCCCTGGAATCCCCTTCTCCCTGGAATTTTAAATCCCTGGAATTTTAAATCCCTGGAATTTTAAATCTCTGGAATTTTAAATCCCTGGAATCCCCTTTTCCCTGGAATTTTAAATCCCTGGAATTTTAAATCCCTGGAATTTTAAATCCCTGGAATCCCCTTTTCCCTGGAATTTTAAATCCCTGGAATTTTAAATCCCTGGAATTCCCTTTTCCCTGGAATTTTAAATCCCTGGAATTTTAAATCCCTGGAATCCCCTTTTCCCCGGACTCCAGTCCCACATTCCCACATGGAATATCCCGACGTTCCCGCCCGGAACAGGAGCTCCCAAATCCCAGCCAACATTAATTAATCTAATTAACACTCAGGCCGCTAATTAACACTCAGGCCGGTTCAGCCGCAGCTTTGAGCGGAGTTTGGAATTGGATCATTCCCAAGGCTTTTTCCCAGGAATTTCCTTTCCATTTCCTTCATCAATTCCCAGATTTTAGGGGGAAAAATTCCAACCAAAAAAATTCCTCGAAGGCCGGAGAGCCAAAAGGCACCTCCAGGCCTCGATTTAATCCCGGAATGTTTTCCAGCTCTGGGATGAATCCTTTGGAATTCTCTAATCCCAAAATTATTTTCTGGAGGTGCCTTTAGGACCTGGCTGGTGATCCCGAATTAATTACAGGGATTAATCCAAGCGCAACTGGAATTAATCCAATTCCAGCCTGGAATTCCAGTCCTGAGGGATCGGCGATTCCGTGGATTTTGGGGGTTGGAAAAGGGATTCCAGGATAAAAATGGAATTCCCGAAATCCCGGAATTCCTGCCGGGTCCGGAGCGATTTCCCTCCTCGCCGGGTTCCGGCTCCAGCCGCACCCGGATTTAATTCCGGCCTCATCCCAGAAAATCGGATCCCTGATTTCCAACGGAATTCCCAAATCCTGGAATGCTTTGGGGACACCTCCCACAGCCCCAGACTGATCCGAGAGTCCAACCTGGACATTCCCGGGATTCAGGGACAGCCCCAAATCTCTGGGAATTCCGGCTCCTCCCCACCGATCCCAGTTCCAGTCCCGATCCCAATCCCAGTTCCAAACCCAATCCCGATCCCAGTTTCCCCAGTTTGGGATTTCGGGATCATCCCATCCCATCCCATCCCATCCCAGGGCCATTCCCACCATCCCAACCGTGGCCACTTCCAGGGGTTCAGGGAATTCCAGGGAATTCCAGGGAATTCCAGCCCTGCCCCTCCCAGCCAGGAATTCCTTCCCAAATGGAATTGGAGCTTGGAATTAAAACTGGGAATTGGGCTGAGGGAAAGCCAGCAGCCTGGAAAATCGGGAATTTTGGGAATTTCAGGAATTCCGAGCTCATTTTGGAGCTGGAGGCTTTGGAATCCCTCAGGGAATGTTGGAATATTTTTCCTCCCCTCCTCTGCTCCAAATCCCGATGGGAACAATTAAAAATCCTGGAATTTTTGGGCCTTGATGGGAATCTTAAAATCCCAACCCCGTGCCAGGAGCGCTTCCCGTTATCCCAGGCTGCTCCAAGCGTCCGATCCTTCCTTGGGACATTCCAGGGATCCAGGGGCAGCCCGGAATCTCCGGGAATTCCATCCCGGGGTTTCATCCCGACCTCCGGATGGCGAAACACCAAAACCTGGCCCGGGGTTGTTTTTTTCCCCGGGGTTGTTCCCGACGCCTCCGCGAGACTGGAGCTGCTCCAGCTTTCCCGGGATTTTGAAATCCTTGGATCGCTTCCCTTTGGATGGGTGCGTGGGAATGGAGAAAGGGAGGAGGGAAAAGCCGGAGCACGGCCAGGTTTCGGTTGGGTTTTAGGGAAAGGTTCGTCCCGAGGAATGGGAATGTTCCAGAGGGAATGGGAATGTTCCAGAGGGAATGGGAATGTTCCAGAGGGAATGGGAATGTTCCAGAGGGAATGGGAATGTTCTCCTGGGAATGGGAATGTTCCACAGGGAATGGGAATGTTCCAGAGGGAATGGGAATGTTCCAGAGGGAATGGGAATGTTCCACAGGGAATGGGAATGTTCTCCTGGGAATGGGAATGTTCCAGAGGGATTGGGAATGTTCCAGAGGGAATGGGAATGTTCCAGAGGGAATGGGAATGTTCTCCTGGGAATGGGAATGTTCCAGAGGGAATGGGAATGTTCCAGAGGGAATGGGAATGTTCCAGAGGGAATGGGAATGTTCCAGAGGGAATGGGAATGTTCCAGAGGGAATGGGAATGTTCCAGAGGGAATGGGAATGTTCCAGAGGGAATGGGAATGTTCCAGAGGGAATGGGAATGTTCCAGAGGGAATGGGAATGTTCCAGAGGGAATGGGAATGTTCCAGAGGGAATGGGAATGTTCCAGAGGGAATGGGAATGTTTCCAGAGGGAATGGGAATGTTCCAGAGGGAATGGGAATGGAATGTTCCAGAGGGAATGGGAATGTTCCAGAGGGAATGGGAATGTTCCAGAGGGAATGGGAATGTTCCAGAGGGAATGGGAATGTTCCAGAGGGAATGGGAATGTTCCAGAGGGAATGGGAATGTTCCAGAGGGAATGGGAATGTTCCAGAAGGAATGGGAATGTTCCAGAGGGAATGGGAATGTTCTCCTGGGAATGGGAATGTTCCAGAGGGAATGGGAATGTTCCACAGGGAATGGGAATGTTCACCAGGAATGGGAATGTTCTCCTGGGAATGGGAATGTTCTCCTGGGAATGGGAATGTTCTCCTGGGAATGGGAATGTTCCAGAGGGAATGGGAATGTTCCAGAGGGAATGGGAATGTTCCAGAGGGAATGGGAATGTTCTCCTGGGAATGGGAATGTTCCAGAGGGAATGGGAATGTTCCAGAGGGAATGGGAATGTTCCACAGGGAATGGGAATGTTCCAGAGGGAATGGGAATGTTCCAGAGGGAATGGGAATGTTCCACAGGGAATGGGAATGTTCCAGAGGGAATGGGAATGTTCCAGAGGGAATGGGAATGTTCCAGAGGGAATGGGAATGTTCCAGAGGGAATGGGAATGTTCCAGAGGGAATGGGAATGTTCCAGAGGGAATGGGAATGTTCCAGAGGGAATGGGAATGTTCCAGAGGGAATGGGAATGTTCTCCTGGGAATGGGAATGTTCCAGAGGGAATGGGAATGTTCCAGAGGGAATGGGAATGTTCCAGAGGGAATGGGAATGTTCCAGAGGGAATGGGAATGTTCCAGAGGGAATGGGAATGTTCTCCTGGGAATGGGAATGTTCCAGAGGGAATGGGAATGTTCTCCTGGGAATGGGAATGTTCCAGAGGGAATGGGAATGTTCCAGAGGGAATGGGAATGTTCTCCTGGGAATGGGAATGTTCTCCTGGGAATGGGAATGTTCCAGAGGGAATGGGAATGTTCTCCTGGGAATGGGAATGTTCTCCTGGGAATGGGAATGTTCCAGAGGGAATGGGAATGTTCCAGAGGGAATGGGAATGTTCCAGAGGGAATGGGAATGTTCTCCTGGGAATGGGAATGTTCCAGAGGGAATGGGAATGTTCCAGAGGGAATGGGAATGTTCCAGAGGGAATGGGAATGTTCCACAGGGAATGGGAATGTTCCAGAGGGAATGGGAATGTTCCAGAGGGAATGGGAATGTTCCAGAGGGAATGGGAATGTTCTCCTGGGAATGGGAATGTTCTCCTGGGAATGGGAATGTTCCAGAGGGAATGGGAATGTTCCAGAGGGAATGGGAATGTTCCAGAGGGAATGGGAATGTTCCAGAGGGAATGGGAATGTTCCAGAGGGAATGGGAATGTTCCAGAGGGAATGGGAATGTTCCAGAGGGAATGGGAATGTTCTCCTGGGAATGGGAATGTTCCACAGGGAATGGGAATGTTCCAGAGGGAATGGGAATGTTCTCCTGGGAATGGGAATGTTCTCCTGGGAATGGGAATGTTCCAGAGGGAATGGGAATGTTCCAGAGGGAATGGGAATGTTCCAGAGGGAATGGGAATGTTCCAGAGGGAATGGGAATGTTCCAGAGGGAATGGAAATGTTCTCCTGGGAATGGGAATGTTCCAGAGGGAATGGGAATGTTCCAGAGGGAATGGGAATATTCCTCCAGGGAATGGGAATGTTCTCCTGGGAATGGGAATGTTCTCCTGGGAATGGGAATATTCCTCCAGGGAATATTTAATATTTAATTTATGTATTTATAATTTATATTTAATATTTATATTTAATATATGTATATAATATATTATATATATTTATGTATTAATATATAGAATTTTATATATAACTCAAATATATATTGTAAATAATAAATAATTATTATATATAATTTTATATGTTATTTAAAAATATAAATATGAATATAAATATAAACATATCTTTATATATTTATTTATTTATTTAAAATTAAATTTTAATTAATAAATTAATTAATTATTAATATATTATATATAAATATATCTATATTTATATAAAAATTATTTATATTTATATTTATATTTATATTTATATTTATATTTATATTTATATATTTATATTTATATTTATATTTATATTTATATTTATATATTTATATTTATATTTATATTTATATTTATATTTATATTTTATATATATATAATTTTTCAGCATACATATACACATCTAATTTACATATAATTAACTATAAATCCTAATTCCAGCGCTAATTAGAGGCACCATCCCCTGCAGCGCCCTCAGGCTGATCCACACCACATTCCTGGATTGAATCCACAAAAAACCATGGATGAGACATCCACAATTAATCCCAAATTTTCTCTCTCAGCCTTTGCTAAACCCGTCCTTGAGGCCAAAATTCCCTCTGGAATTCCCTCAAGGCCAGAATTCCCTCTGGAATTCCCTCTGGAATTCCCTCAAGGCCAGAATTCCCTCAGAATTCCCTCTGGAATTCCCTCTGGAATTCCCTCTGGAATTCCCTCAAGGCCAAAATTCCCTCAGGCCAGAATTCCCTCTGGAATTCCCTCTGGAATTCCCTCAGACCAGAATTCCCTCTGGAATTCCCTCAAGGGCAGAATTCCGTCTGGAATTCCATCAGGCCAGAATTCCCTCTGGAATTCCCTCTGGAATTCCCTCAAGGCCAAAATTCCCTCAGGCCAGAATTCCCTCTGGAATTCCCTCTGGAATTCCCTCAGACCAGAATTCCCTCTGGAATTCCCTCAAGGGCAGAATTCCGTCTGGAATTCCATCAGGCCAGAATTCCGTCTGGAATTCCATCAGGCCAGAATTCCCTCAAGGCCAGAATTCCCTCAGAATTCCCTCTGGAATTCCCTCAGACCAGAATTCCCTCTGGAATTCCCTCAGAATTCCCTCAGGGCCAGAATTCCCTCTGGGAATTTGTCCCGTCCTGGAGGTTCCTAGAAAAGGATGGGATGTGGTGGAGGAGCTCGGGGATCTTTCCCAACCATCACAGAAATGCCAAACCTGCAATTCCAGCCTCATTCCTGCCCGGAAAAGGGACCCAAAAGGGCAATTCCAACCTTATTCCAACTTGGAAAAGGGACCTGAAAACCACTTCCGTCCTCAATCCAGCTTGCAAAAGCAGCCTTAAATCCATTTCCAGCCTCATTCCCACCCGGAAAAGGGACCCAAAAGTCACTTCCAGCCTCATTCCCACTTGGAAAAAGTCCCCAAAAGACAATTCCAGCCTCATTCCCGCTTGGAAAAAACCCCAAAAGACAATTCCAGTCTCATTCCCATGCGGAAAAGGGACCCAAAAGTCACTTCCAGCCTCATTCCCACTTGGAAAAAGTCCCCAAAAGACAATTCCAGCCTCATTCCTGCCCGGAAAAAGTCCCCAAAAGAGAATTCCAGCCTCATTCCAGCTTGGAAAAGGGGCCCAAAAGACACTTGCAGCCTCATTCCCGCTTGAAAAAAAACCCCAAAATCACTTCCAACCTTATTCCCACTTGGAAAAAGTCCCCAAAATTCACTTCCAGCCTCCTTCCCACTTGGAAAAGGGGCCCAAAAGACAATTCCAGCCTCATTCCCACCCGGAAAAGGGACCCAAAAGAGAATTCCAGCTTCATTCGCACCCGGAAAAGGGTCCCAGAAGTCACTTCCAGCCTCATTCTAACGTGGAAAAAGAACCTAAAACCCACTTCCAACGTCATTCCTGCCCGGAAAAAGAGCCCAAAAGACACTTCCAGTCTCATTCCCACTCGAAAAAAAAACCCAGAATCACTTCCAGCCTCCTTCCCATCCGGAAAAGGGACCCAAAAGACACTTCCAGCCTCATTCCCACCAGAAAAGGGTCCCCAAATTCCACTTCCCGCCTCATTCCCGCCCGGAAAAGTGTCCCAGGCGGTTCCTTACTTGCCGTGGGGTTTCCCCTCCAGCCACTCGCCCTCGTAGGTGGCCCCTCGGAGCCGGCCGTCCCTGCGGAATCCGTAGCTGAAGAATCTTCGGGATGGAGCCTCGGCTCCGTCGCCGCTGCCGCCCCAGAGCGGGAAATCGCGCTTCCCGTTGAGCGCCTGGCGCACGGCCTGCTCCAGCTTCCAGCGCCACACGGCCTGCGGGCACGGAAAACAGGGAGAGGGACGGAATCAGAGCCCATCCCGGGAAAAATGGATGGAGAAAACGTCGGGGAGGGGCTGAGGAATTTGTGGGAATCAGAGCCCATCCCGGGAAAATGGGACAGAGACGATGTCAGGGGAGCGCTGAGGAATTTGTGGGAATCAGCCCCCATCAAGGGAAAATCAACGGGAAAAATGTCAGGGAAGTGCTGAGGAATTTGTGGGAATCAGAGCCCATCCCTGGAAAAATGGATGGAGACAACATCAGGGAAGTGCTGAGGAATTTGTGGGAATCAGAGCCCATCCCGGGAAAAACGGACAGAGAAGAGGTCAGGGAAGATCTGAGGAATTTGTGGGAATCAGCCCCCATCAAGGGAAAATCAACGGGAAAAATGTCAGGGAAGTGCTGAGGAATTTATGGGAATCAGAGCCCATCCCTGGAAAAATGGATGGAGACAACATCAGGGAAGATCTGAGGAATTTGTGGGAATCAGAGCCCATCTCGGGAAAAACGGATGGAGACGACATCAGGGAAGATCTGAGGAATTTGTGGGAATCAGCCCCCATCAAGGGAAAATCAGTGGGAAAAATGTCAGGGAAGTGCTGAGGAATTTGTGGGAATCAGAGCCCATCCCGGGAAAAACGGATGGAGACAACATCAGGGAAGCGCTGAGGAATTTGTGGGGAATCAGAGCCCATCCCTGGAAAAATGGATGGAGACAACATCAGGGAAGCGCTGAGGAATTTGTGGGAATTCCAAAGGGGGTTCTCCTGGACAGGTGGAGGGAGGAATTCCCGCTCGGATGTGAAAAAAAACGGAAAAAAATGTTAAAAAAGAAAGACAAAATTCCGGTTGAAAAGCAGCGAGAAACCGCTGGGTTCCCACCAACATCAGCTCTGAGCAACCCCTGGAGTCTCATCCAGGATTTTTTTTTTTGGAAAAGGAGGGGAAAAATCCCAACCCAATCCCAGAAGCGCTGAGGAATTTGTGGGAATCAGAGCCCATCCCGGGAAAAACGGATGGAGACAACATCAGGGAAGATCTGAGGAATTTGTGGGAATCAACACCAATCCTGGGAAAAATGGACGGAGACGATGTCAGGGAAGCACTGAGGAATTTGTGGGAATTCCAAAGGGGGTTCTCCTGGACAGGTGGAGGGAGGAATTCCCGCTCGGATGTGAAAAAAACGGGAAAAATGTTAAAAAAGAAAGACAAAAAACCGCTGGGTTCCCACCAACATCAGCTCTGAGCAACCTCTGGAATCTCATCCAGGATTTTTTTTTTGGAAAAGGAGGGGGAAAAATCCCAACCCAATCCCACTCTGGATTATCCTCCTGATTTAAATATTATGGAAATGGGAAAATCCCGAATCCTGACCTTGGTTTGGGGGTCCTTGGTGGAGAGGACGAACGTCTCCTCCGGGGTGGTGACGCGCAGGCCGTGCCTGGGAGGGAACAAAAACCAAAAAAAGGATGGAAAACGCAATTCCCGATCCGTCGTTATCTTCCTCCTGGAGATCCCGGTGCTTTTCCAGGTGTTTTTTTAGGTTTTTTTCTGGAGTTCTGCTGGATTAAATAATTTTGGGATTGATGGGTGATGAACGGGATGGGAGGGAACGGCCTCAGGTTGTGCCTGGGGAGGGTCGGATATCAGCGGGAATTTTTTTATGGAAAACGTGGGTGGGGATTGCTCAGGGAGGTTTGGAGTCTCCATCCCTGGAGGTGTCCGAGGAATTCTGGGAACAAGGTGGGATTTGATGATTCCAGAGGGTTTTTTCCAACCTCAGAAATCCTGGGATTTCAATCTGGCAGCAAATTCCAAGCTGCTGAGATCCCGTTATCCATATCCCAATCCCTCCGCTGGAAAGGAGATGGGACAAAGCTTTGGAGCGTTTTCCCATCCACCTGAACGTTCTCATTCCTGGAATTTTTTTGAATTCCCAGTGGGAATTTCTCACTCACGATCCCGGAGCCAATTTCTCTCCGCAGTTTTCATCCACCCACACCAACTTCAGATCAAAACTCTGGAAGCTGTTTCCCTGGAAAAAACGGGAAAAGGGAATTGCTGGAAACATCCGTGGAATAGCAGAGCTGGAGGGGAAGCTCAAATTCCCGATTTTTTTGAACCAGAGATGGAAAAACCATGGGAAAAGGAGGGAATTTCTTGTCTGAACATTCCTAAAGATATTCCAAAATTCCATGGCCACGTCCAGGAGTGAAACATTCCCAGGTGACCCCGATGTCCACGGGAATTCCTTCCCCACCACACGACAACATTCCCAAATCATTCCAGCCGATATTCTCGGAGATTTGTGGCTGCCCCATCCCCGGATGCATCCAAGGAAAGGTTGGAGCAAGTTGGGATGGTGGGAATCACGGAATGGCCTGGGAATGGATCAGCTTTAAACTCCCTTCCCATCCAATCCATTCCGGGATTTATTTAGGATTTGGGTGGCAGCGCCAAAAAATATCCCAGGAATCCCAAACTGAAGGATTTTGGGATCAGCAGCAGAGGAACAGAACAAAATCCAACATGGAATAAAAGGAAAAAATTCCATTTCCCATCTCCTTTCCCATCCAGGTGTTCACACGGAGCTGCTGCCTGGCAGGATGGAGTTTTCCAAGGAATTCCCGGAACGTTCTCCCGGATTTGGGAGAAGAGGCAAGGAAGGGATGTCAAGATTCCCAACCAGCTCCATCCCAATCCGGTCGGAATTCCCGAAGTTCCATAAAGCTCGGCAGCAGCAGGAGAGACACAGATGGGAATCGCGGATCGAACACGGAGATAATTCCATGGATTTGCTGATCCCGACCTCCCATCCCAGGCACCGGAGCTCATCCAAAAATGTGGAAAACCCAAATTCCATGGCACGGGATGCTCTTCCTGGAGTTTTTAGGGAATTCTCATCATCTCAGGGAGGAGAATTCCGCAGTGTCAGGGTGGGGAAGGGAATCTCTACCCCATTCCTAAGGTTGGATCCTGATTATTCCCAAAGTTTTGTTTGGGAGAGTTTGGGAATGTCCTGGCTCCCAGGGCAGTGTTGGGATACCTGAGGAGCAGGAAAAGATTCCTGCTGGATCCCAGGAGCTTCCGAACCGGGATTCCATTGGAATTCCCTCACGGGAACACATCCCCACAGTCCAAAATTCCCAAAACCACCTCCGGCATCTTCAGCCGCGCCACAAACACGGAAAATCCCGTTGATCCCAATCCGGGATCTCAGCCTTGATCCAGCAGATCCCTTGGAATAACAAAGGGCCCAAATTCCCTGTGGAAAAGGGTTTGGATCGCTCCAAAGGTGCCCGAATCCACATTTCCTGGGAAAATCCTGTGGATCTCCTCTACTCATTCCCAGATTTTCCTTTTTTTTTCCCCAGAGCCAACCACACAAAGTTTTCCCAACTTTTCCCATCAGCTGAACTCTGCTGGATTTTCAACATCAAAAAACCTGGAATTTTCCAGCCATTCCTTGGGGAAATCCCAGTAATTTTTGTAATTATTATATATAATTGTATGTGTTATTTATAAATATAAATATAAATATAAATATAAATATAAATATAAATATAAATATAAATATAAATACATAGATATAGATATGAATATGAATATGAATATAAATATAAATATAAATATAAATATAAATATAAATATAAATACATAGATATAGATATGAATATGAATATGAATATGCATATGAATATGAATATGAATATGAATATGCATATAAATATAAATATAAATATAAATATAAATATAAATATAAATATAGATATAGATATAAATATAAATATAAATATATAGATTAGATATAGATATAGATATGAATATAAATATAAATATAAATATAAATATAAATATAAATATAAATAAAAATAAAAATAAAAATAAACATAAACATGAACATGAATATGAATATGAATATGAATATGAATATGAATATGAATATGAATATGAATATAAATATAAATAGAAATATAAGTATAAATATAAAAATAAAAATAAAAATAAAAATAAGAATAAAAATAAAAATAAAAATAAAAATAAATATAAAAATAAAAATAAAAATAAAAATAAAAATAAAAATAAATATAAAAATAAAAATAAAATTTTTCATGTGGTTTTTCCGTGTTCTCTTCCCGCTCCCTCCGGAGGATCCCGGACTCACCTGGATCAGCACCAGGACGTCGTCGAAGAGCAGGAGGCGCTCGGAGCGGGAGCTGCCGGAAGCGATGGGAAGGTTCCTGCTGTCCTCCAGGAGTCTCCGCTCGGGAACGCGCAGCACGTCCTGGAGCGGAGGGAAAAACCGGGATTGGGAGAGGACACGGAATTCCGGGCGGGAATTCCCGCAGGGATCAGCTGGCTCGGGGTGACGAATGTGGGGCACAAACTCGGCTCCCCCAGGGAGCTCCTCCTGCTCCTCCAGCCAGCCCTGACTGATGGAATTCCAGCCCCAGATTCCCGATCCACATCAAATTCCTGATCCACATCAAATTCCCGATCCACATCAAATTCCCAAACCAGATCAAATTCCCAAACCAGATCAAATTCCCAAACCAGATCAAATTCCCAATCCAGATCAAATTCCCAATCCTTATCAAATTCCCAAACCAGATCAAATTCCCAATCCAGATCAAATTCCCAATCCTTATCAAATTCCCAACCCAGATCAAATTCCCAATCCACATCAAATTCCCAACCCAGATCAAATTCCCAATCCACATCAAATTCCCAATCCTTATCAAATTCCCAATCCTTGTCAAATTCCCAATCCAGATCAAATTCCCAATCCTTATCAAATTCTGGATCCATATCAAATTCCCAATCCATATCAAATTCCCGATCCCAATCAAATTCCCTCTGGCTCAGGGTTCCAGGGACAGCGACACATTTGGGACAAAAATTCTGGGATTTTCTCCAGCTCCCCCACCCAGCTCTGTTCTATGAAATTCCAGCCTCAAATTCCCAGTCTTTATCAAATTCCCGATCCTTATCAAATTCTGATCCATATCAAATTCCCAATCCAGATCAAACTCCCAATCCTTATCAAATTCCTGTTCCTTATCAAATTCCCAATCCATATCAAATTCCTGATCCTT
Source organism: Pseudopodoces humilis (assembly GCF_049639895.1). Taxonomy (NCBI): domain Eukaryota; kingdom Metazoa; phylum Chordata; class Aves; order Passeriformes; family Paridae; genus Pseudopodoces; species Pseudopodoces humilis. Next base: position 150,706,773 of record NC_142200.1, read on the forward strand.
ACCAAACTCCCGATCCTTATCAAATTCCCAATCCAAATCAAATTCCCAATTCTTATCAAACTCCTGATCCCTCTCCCATTCCCAATCCCTCTCCCAATCCCATTCCCATTCCCATTCACATTCCCGTTCCCTCTCATTCCCAATCCCTCTCCCATTCCAAATCCCATTCCCATTCCCGTTCCCATTCCCATTCCCATTCCCATTCCCATTCACATTCCCGATCCCTCTCCCATTCCCATTCCCATTCCCATTCCCAATCCCTCTCCCATTCCCGAATTCCTCTCCCATTCCCATTCCCATTCCCATTCCCATTCCCATTCCCTCTCCCATTCCCTCTCCCACTCCCATTCCCATTCCCTCTCCCATTCCCAAATTCCCATTCCCATTCCCATTCCCATTCCCATTCCCATTCCCATTCCCATTCCCAATCCCATCCCCATTCCCTCTCCCATTCCCAAATTCCCATTCCCTCTCCCGTTCCCATTCCCATTCCCTCTCCCATTCCCAAATTCCCATTTCCGTTCCCATTCCCATTCCCAATCCCATTCCCAAATTCCCATTTCCGTTCCCATTCCCATTCCCATTCCCGATCCTATCCCCATTCCCTCTCCCATTCCCAAATTCCCATTCCCAAATTCCCATTCCCTCTCCCGTTCCCATTCCCATTCCCATTCCCTCTCCCATTCCCAAATTCCCATTTCCGTTCCTATTCCCATTCCCAATGTCATTGGCCCATTCCCATTCCCATTCCCATTCCCATTCCCATTCCCAATCCCATCCCCATTCCCTCTCCCATTCCCAAATTCCCATTCCCAAATTCCCATTCCTATTCCCTCTCCCGTTCCCATTCCCATTCCCATTCCCAATCCCATTCCCATTCCCATTCCCATTCCCATTCCCATTCCCATTCCCAAATTCCCATTCCCTCTCCCATCCCATTCCCATTCCCAATCCCTCTCCCATTCCCAAATTCCCATTCCCTCTCCCATTCCCATTCCCAATCCCATTCCCATTCCCATTCCCAAATTCCCATTCCCTCTCCCATCCCATTCCGGACTCACGGTGAATTTACATCCCAGGGAATTCCAGAGCTCCTTGGTGCGGGCGGCTTCATCCAGGACCTGGCTGACGAAGGATTCCAACTTCCCGAATTCCCGCTCCACGGCTCCGGCCGCGTCCCGCTCGGGGCCCTGGGAAAGGATGGAAAAATCCGGGAATGCTCCCGGTGGGGGGAAGGGAGATCCAAGCTGGATTTTCAGGAATGTTTAAAAATATCCATTCTGGATTTTTGGGAATATTCAGCAACGTCCAGGCTGGATTTTTGGGAATATTCAGCAATGTCCAGGCTGGATTTTCAGGAATGTTTGGCGAGGTCCTGCCTGGATTTTTGGGAATATTTATCAAAGTTCAGATTGGATTTTTGGGAATATTCAGTAATGAATTCATAAAGGTTGGATTTTTGGGAATATTCAGCAATATCCAGGCAGGATTTTTGGGAATATTTAGGAATATCCAGGCAGGATTTTTGGGAATATTTAGGAATATCCAGGCAGGATTTTTGGGAATATTTAGGAATATCCAGGCTGAATTTTTGGGAATATTCAGCAATATCCAAGTTGGATTTTTGGGAATATTCAGCAATGTCCGGGCTGGATTTTAGGGAATATTCACCAACATCCAAGCTGGAATTCCTGGAATATTTAGCAACATCTAGATTGGATCTTTGGGAATATTTAGGAATATCCAGGCTGGATTTTTGGGAATATTTATCAATGTCCAGGCTGGATTTTTGGGAATATTCAGCAACATCCAGGCTGGATTTTTGGGAATATTTATCAAGGTCCAGGCTGGATTTTTGGGAATATTTCTTCCCGCCAGAACCCCGAGCATTCCAGACCCATTCCCACCTCCTGGAGCTGCTCCCGGAGCTGCTGGAGGAGCCGGAGGCAGCTCCGGCCGTGCTCCCGGAAAGGTTTGAGGAGCTCCGAGTGCAGGGCTGGAGCCAGGGAGCTCTCGGAGCTGAAATCCCGCAGGAATTCCTTCAGCACCGCCTTGTGCCGCCTCCAGGCCTCACTGGAAAATCAGGAATGAGGAGAAAAGGTCGTTAATTCTCCCGGAATCGCCGTGAAAAGATCAGGGAATTGGGATTTTCAGCTGTCAAAAGATGGGATTAAAGGGAATTTCATCCCACCCTTTCCCTAAATCCCAGAATTCTGACTCTAAATGGAGCTGGGAGAGCTTGGAAAGAGGAAAATCCTGGAATTGTCCCTAAATCCCAGAATTCTGACTCTAAATGGAGCTGGGAGAGCTTGGAAAGAGGAAAATCCTGGAATTGTCCCTAAATCCCAGAATTCTGACTCTAAATGGAGCTGGGAGCGCTTGGAAAGAGGAAAATCCTGGAATTGTCCCTAAATCCCAGAATTCTGACTCTAAATGGAGCTGGGAGAGCTTGGAAAGAGGAAAATCCTGGAATTGTCCCTAAATCCCAGAATTCCAAATCCAGAGGGAGCCGGGAGCTCTTGGAAAGAGGAAAATCTTGGAATTGTCCCTAAATCCCAGAATTCCAACTCCAAAAGGAGCTTTGAGCACTTGGAAAGAGGAAAATCCTGGAATTGTCCCTAAATCCCAGAATTCTGACTCTAAATGGAGCTGGGAGAGCTTGGAAAGAGGAAAATCCTGGAACTGAGCCACGGAAAAATTGGGAATAAAGGGTTTGGGAATGGGCTCCTTAGAAATTCACATTTTCATTCCCTGCTTCCATCAAAATCTGGGATTAGAGGAATTCCCAGCCAGATTCCCCCTCTCCAATCCCATCTTTTCCCTAAATCCCCAAATTCCAAGTTGCCGACTCCAGAGGGAGCTGGGAGAGCTTGGAAAGAGGAAACTCCTGGAATTGTCCCTAAATCCCAGAATTCCAACTCCAGAGGGAGCCGGGAGCTCTTGGAAAGAGGAAAATCCTGGAATTGTCCCCGAATCCCACAGATTCCCAAGATTCCCAAGGATTTTCCAGCCGCTGACCTCTTGTTCCCGGCCGCCCGCTCGAATCCTTGAACCACCACGAAGTTGGCAAAGGTGACGAAATACCTGGAAAAAATTCCAAGGATACGAGGGAGAAGGAAATTCGGGATGAATTTCGGGATCCCAAATCATTGGGAAATTCCCTTAATCCCACAATCTGGAAAAATGTGGGAAGTTTGATGGGAATCAAGGTCAGATCCGGGAATTTTTTCCTGACTTTAATTCCAGGATTTTTGGGCATAAAAGCACTGATGGGAGCGGGATCCGTTTCCATCGGATTTCATGGAATGAAATTCCTGCCTGCAGGAATTCCTCAGCCCGGAATTCCCATCAGAATTCGGAAAATTTGGGAATTCTGGGATGGAAACGATGGAGTTGTTCCGGCTCTGAGCTCCGTTCATTTCTCCAAACTCGGAATTTTCTTTTCCCATTTAATATTTTCCACAATTTTTTTCCAAGAGCTTCAATTTTACCAAAAATTCCCAGCAAATCCCAGATTTTCCCACTCAAATCCCAGATTTTCCCAACAAATCCCAGATTTTCCCAACAAATCCCACATTTTCCCAACAAATCCCAGATTTTCCCACTTAAATCCCACATCTTCCCACTCAAATCCCAGATTTTCCCAACAAATCCCAGATTTTCCCAACAAATCCCAGATTTTCCCACTCAAATCCCAGATTTTCCCAACAAATCCCAGATTTTCCCAACAAATCCCAGATTTTCCCACTTAAATCCCACATCTTCCCACTCAAATCCCAGATTTTCCCAACAAATCCCAGATTTTCCCAACAAATCCCAGATTTTCCCACTCAAATCCCAGATTTTCCCACTCAAATCCCACATTTTCCCAACAAATCCCAGATTTTCCCACTCAAATCCCAGATTTTCCCAACAAATCCCAGATTTTCCCAACAAATCCCAGATTTTCCCACTTAAATTCCACATCTTCCCACTCAAATCCCTGATTTTCCCAACAAATCCCAGATTTTCCCAACAAATCCCTGATTTTCCCAACAAATCCCAGATTTTCCCACTCAAATCCCAGATTCTCCCAACAAATCCCAGATTTTCCCAACAAATCCCAGATTTTCCCAACAAATCCCACATTTTCCCACTCAAATCCCTGATTTTCCCAACAAATCCCAGATTTTCCCAACAAATCCCACATTTTCCCACTCAAATCCCAGATTTTCCCAACAAATCCCAGATTTTCCCAACAAATCCCACATTTTCCCACTCAAATCCCTGATTTTCCCAACAAATGCCTCATTAAACCCAGCTTTAATTCCAAAAGAAACGGGAATAAAATCTCCAGACAAATTCCTTTGGATCATTCCCAAATCTCATCCCAAATTCCCATTTTTTCCCCCCATTTTTACAGGAAAACCAACTCGAATTCCCGGGATTTTGATCCCGAAGGAAAATCCAAAGTGGAAAATCCAGAGTGGAAAATCCAGAGTGGAAAATCCCAACTGGAAAAATTTTGGCCACTTTTATGGAGAAGAAAAAAGGTGGAATTGAAGATTTTTATGGAATTTCAGCTCTCCATAAGATTTGATTCCCGCTGGAATCTCAGCTCCCGACCCAAAAGCGCAAATTCATGGAAAAAAAAAAAAACCCAATCCAATCAATTTTCCGGGATATTCCGAGGGTTCTCATCCCGATTTTTCCCGATATTCCCAACCGGGATCCACGGAATCCCGTATTCCAGCTCCGTAATAATTATACAATAATTATATAATAATTATATAATCATTATATAATAATTATATAATGATTATATAATAATTATATAAAAATCATATAATAATTGTATAATAATTATATAATATTAGATAATGCTATATAATATTATATAATATTATATAATATTAAATAATGTTAATGTTAATGTTAATGTTAATGTTAATATTAATATTAATGTTAATGTTAATGTTAATGTTAATATTAATATTAATATTAATAGTAATATTAATAGTAACAGTAATAGTAACAGTAATAGTAATATTAATAGTAATCGTAATAGTAATAGTAATATTTATTAATAATTTATAGTTAATAGTTAATAATTATTAATTAATAATTATTCCGGCTCTCACTGGATGGAGAGGCTGAGGAAGAGATCTCCTTTCCAGAGGATGTAAAAATCCTGGATACAGCCGGAGTCGGAGCCCCTCAGGATCCGGGAATTCTCCTCCGTGAAATTCCAGAGGGCTTGGAAGCGATCGTTGAGCAGCACCAGGAGCTGGAAATTCTCCTTTTCCTTCGGATCGTTGGGTTCTGGGAGGGAAAAAAAATCGGGAAAAATGCCGTGGGAATGGCCAAAGAAATTCATGGAATGTGGCCTCTGGTAAAAACAAAAGGGAAAAGGGGAAATTCCAAGGAAGAAATTCCATGATTTGGGGAAGTGGGGAGCAAAGAAAAACCGGGAAAACGGATCTGAAAAAGGGGAAAATCCAGGAATTTTCCCTGTTCCTGGAGTTGGTTTTGCTGGAATGGGATCAAAATCCATCCCAAACTCTCGGGGAGCTCATCCCGGTGCTCCGGAGGGAAAATTCCCGTCTTTTTCCCAAGGAATTTCCCAGTTTCCTTGGAATCATCCCCAAGGGAATTCCTGGAATGGCTCCAGGAATTTCCCTGGATTTCGGAGCTGTTTGGATTCCCTGGATTCCATTCCCAGGAATTTTCCCAGCCGGGATCAGCCTGGACCGGGAGCAGGGAAAGAGGAGGAGCCAAATTTTAGGGATTTATGGATGAATTCTCCACGGATTCATCCCAAAAAACCACAACCCCCAGTTTGGACTTCCCGATTTTAGGGAAAACATTCCCAAAAACCATTTCCCAGTGGGAATTCCAGACCAAAATTCCCTGGATTTACCTGCCTGGAGCAGAGGTTTGAGGATGAGGGCGTCGAGCCGGGCCAGGCACGAGGAAAACTTTTCCTCCTCTTGGAGCAGCGATCCCAGAATTCCCGGCACGGACATGGCCTGGAAAACACCGGGAATGACCGGAATTCCTGGGAACGGAATCCCTGGGATCCAATCCAAGGGGTTTTATTTTCCTTGGATCGATCCCCCGCCCTCGGCGGCGATTCCGGCTGGGCCCATCCCAAAAATCCTCAGGAAAAGTTGGGAAAGGGATGAAAGGGAACAGCTCAGCCAGAGACAGCCGAGCCCAAGATTCCCAGAATTTCCCAGATTTTCCCAAATTTTCCCAATTTTTCTCAAATTTTTCCCAGAGTTTTTTTCCCAGAGTTTTTTCTCAAATTTTCCCAATTTTTTCCCAAATTCTCCCATTTTTTTTTCTCAAGTTTTCACAAATTTTTCCCAAATATTCCCAATTTTTCTCAAATTTTCCCAATTTTTCTCAAATATTCCCAATTTTTCTCAAATTTTCCCAATTTTTCTCAAATTTTCTCAAATTTTTTCTCAAATTTTCCCAGTTTTTCCCAGAGTTTTTTCCCAGAGTTTTTTCCTAACTTTTCTCAAATTTTCCCAATTTTTCCCAAATTTTCTCAAATTTTTCCCAGAGTTTTTTCCCAAATTTTCACAGATTTTCCCAAATTTTCTCAAATTTTCTCAATTTTTTCTCAATTTTTCCCAATTTTTCTCAATTTTTCCCAATTTTTCTCAAATTTTCTCAAATTTTTCCCAGAGTTTTTTCCCAAATTTTCTCAGATTTTCCCAAATTTTCTCAAATTTTCCCAATTTTTTCTCAAATTTTCCCAATTTTTCTCAAATTTTCTCAAATTTTTCCCAGTTTTTTCCCAAATTTTCTCAAATTTTCCCAATTTTTTCCTCAAATTTTCCCAATTTTTTTCTCAAATTTTCCCAATTTTTTTCTCAAGTTTTCCCAATTTTTCTCAAATTTTCCCAATTTTTTTCTCAAATTTTCCCAATTTTTTTTTTCTCAAATTTTCCCAATTTTTTTTTCTCAAATTTTCCCGATTTTTTTTTCCCCAAATTTTCCTAAAAATTCCTGGAGGAAATTCCCCAATTCCCCAATTCCCACAGGAAATTCCCCAAGGAAATCCTCCCCAATTCCTGATGAATTCCCCGCAATTCCCAGAGGAAATTCCTTGACAAAATTCCCACAATTCCCCAAATTCCCACAGGAAATTCCCACAATTCCCCAAATTCCCACAGGAAATTCCCACAATTCCCACAGGAAATTCCCACAGGAAATTCCCACAATTCCCACAGGAAATTCCCACAATTCCCCAAATTCCCACAGGAAATTCCCACAATTCCCCAAATTCCCACAGGAAATTCCCACAATTCCCCAAATTCCCACAGGAAATTCCCACAATTCCCACAGGAAATTCCCACAATTCCCCAAATTCCCACAGGAAATTCCCACAATTCCCCAAATTCCCACAGGAAATTCCCACAATTCCCCAAATTCCCACAGGAAATTCCCACAATTCCCACAGGAAATTCCCACAATTCCCCAAATTCCCACAGGAAATTCCCACAATTCCCCAAATTCCCAGAGAAAATTCCCCCCCAATTCCAGGCAGAAATTCCCCGGGCTCTTTCCCACCCAAAGCTTTTCCCAAGGGAATTCCAGCTGGGAATTCCGGTTGGGAATCCTGGTTGGGAATTTTGGTTGGGAATTCCAGTTGGGAATTCAGGCTGGGAATTCCGGTTGGGAATCCCAAGGATCCTGACCTGGCCATTCCCAATCCTGCAGCTTTTTCCCGCTCCCATTCCCAAAAATCCTCCCCCTCTGGAATCACCAATCTCCAAATTCCCGCCTTTATCCCCAAATTTCTCTGGAATTCGGGAATTTTTTCCATCCAAAACCCCTTCCGGGCAGGATTTTTGGGATAATCCCACCCGGATTGTCAAATATTCCCATTTTTTTTTGCCTTTTGGGAATGCAGGAATCCCACGGAGCGGCTGCACATTCCAGGAATTCCGGGATTTTCCCTCAATTTTAAGCCAGGCCTAAAACTGAGGTGGGAATTTAAACCCGGCTTTTCCTCGGCCTCCTCCTGCTCTTCCCAAAAACCTGAGCCCCCGATCCCGGTTTTCCATGGAATTCCGGAGCCTCCAATCCCGGTTTTCCATGGAATTCCGGAGCCCCCGATCCCGGTTTTCCATGGAATTCCAGAGCCTCTCATCCCGGTTTTCCATGGAATTCCAGAGCCTCCAATCCCGGTTTTCCATGGAATTCCGGAGCCTCTCATCCCGGTTTTCCATGGAATTCCAGAGCCTCCAATCCCGGTTTTCCATGGAATTCCAGAGCCTCCAATCCCGGTTTTCCATGGAATTCCAGAGCCTCCAATCCCGGTTTTCCATGGAATTCCAGAGCCTCCAATCCCGGTTTTCCATGGAATTCCAGAGCCTCCAATCCCGGTTTTCCATGGAATTCCAGAGCCTCCAATCCCGGTTTTTCATGGAATTCCAGGAAGTTTTTTTGTCTGGGATCAGCTCCTGGGGAGCCGAGGTTATTGATGATATTAATAATTAATCATTAATATTTAAATGAGTTCCTGGGGGGAGTTTGGGATTTTATTGATTAAATTGGGTCCGTTTTGTTCATTAAATCAGCGGGAAATTGGATTTTAATTAATTCAGTTCTTTTCTTTTCTTTTCTTTCATTTTAATTTATTTTCTTTTATTTCATTTTATTTTATTTTATTTTATTTTATTTTATTTTATTTTATTTTATTTTATTTTATTTTATTTTATTTTATTTCATTTTATTTCATTTTATTTCATTTTCTTTTATTTCATTTTATTTTATTTTATTTTATTTTTATTTTATTTTGTTTTACTTTATTTTGATTTTATTTTGATTTTATTTTACTATTTTATTTTATTATTTTATATTTCACTTTATTTCATTTGATTTTTTACTTTATTTCATTTCATTTCATTTTATATTTCATTTTATATTTTATTTTAGTACATTTTAATTTATTAATACTTTATTTTATTTTTATTTTATTTCATTTTATTTTTATTCCATATTATTTAATTTTATTTATTTTATTTTATTTTATATTTTATTTTATTTTATTTTGTCTTATTTTATTTTTTATTTTATTTTATCTTATCTTTATTTTACTTTATTTTTTCTATTTTATTTATTTCATTTCTATTTTTTATATTTTTATTATTTTATTTTATTTTTATTCATTTCTATTTATTTCATTTATATTTTATATTTTATATTTATTTCTTTTATATTTTGTATTTTGTATTTTACATTTTATATTTTATATTTTATATTCTATATTTTATATTTTATATTTTATATTCTATATTTTATATTTTGTATTTAATACTTTATACTTTATATTTTATATTTAATAATTCATAATTCATAATTCATAATTTATATTTCATATTTTCATTTAATTTCATTTCATGTTTTATTAACGAAATGATTTTTACTGAATTATTCCCTTTGAAATTCCCGCTCTCCCTTCCCTGACTCTTTTCCAGCTTTTCTGATCCACCCTGGAATTCCCGGCTGGAAAATCCCCAAGGATAAAAACTGGAATTCCACCGGCAAGAAAATTAATTTCATTTTTCTTATTAAAAAAAAAATCAACTTTTATTAAAAAAAATTAATTAATAATTAAAAAATTAATTTCATTTTTTAGAAATTCCATAAAAAAGAGAAAGATATTTTTTATTGTAAAAAATAAAATAAAATAAAATAAAATAAAATAAAATAAAATAAAATAAAATCGATAAAAATAAAATAGATAAAATAATAATAATAAAAATAATAAAAATAATAAAAATAATAAAAATTAAAGTAATAAAAATAAAAATAAAAAATAAAAATAATAATATAAATATAAAAATAAATATTAAAATAAATATTAAAATAAATATTAATATTAATATTAATATTAATATTAATATTGTTATTAATAACAATATTAATAAAAATTAAAATAAAAACAATAATAAAAATAAAAATATTAATAATAAAATAAAATAAAATAAAATAAAATAAAATAAAATAGATAAAAATAAAATAGATAAAATAATAATAATAAAAATAATAAAAATAATAAAAATTAAAGTAATAAATATAAATATAAATATAAATATAATAATAATATAAATATAAATATAAACATAAATATAAATATAAATATAAATAATAATAATAGTAATAGTAATAATAATAATAGTAATAATAATAATAGTAATGATAATAATAATAATAATAATAATAATAATAATAGTAATAAATCTGATTTTTGGGGGGGGAAAAGCGCAATTTTCATGGGAAAAATCCCAAAAACTCCTCCCTGAAATTCCCACGCTTCTCCTTAGTGAAAACATTCCCAAATTTCCTGTGGAATAATCCAACCCCGGCTCAACACAACCCCAAACCCACCCGGAAAATCCCAAATTCCCAGGATTTTGATGGATTTACCTGGCAGGGAGCGAATTCCCGGCTGGAACAATCTCCGGCAGGCTCGGAAATCTGGGAATTCTCGCTCTTCCCGAGCCTGGAATTTTTCCCTCCCATTTTTCCCTCCCACATCGGGGGCAGAGCCCCAAATCCCAACCTCCCACGGAATTACAAAATCCCGATCCTCGCCATTCCCAAAATTCCTGCTCCTCCTCTTCCCTTTTCCTGAGTTTTTTAAATAATCCCGGATTTTCGTATCCCGGATTTTCGTATCCCGGATTTTTGTCATCCCGGATTTTGCTCATCCCGGATTTTTTATATCCCGGATTTTTTATATCCCGGATTTTTGTAGTCCCGGATTTTCGTATCCCAGAGTTTTGTATCCCAGATTTTTCTCATCCCGGATTTTCGTATCCCGGATTTTTGTCTTCCCGGATTTTTGTCTTCCCGGATTTCTGTATCCCGGATTTTCGTATCCCGGATTTTCGTATCCAGGATTTTGCTCATCCCGGATTTTGCTCATCCCGGATTTTTCTCATCCCGGTTTTTCCTCATCCCGCCGGGATTTTCGGGAAGTTGAAATTTCCGGGAGTGAAAAGGGAAAAGGTCACGAGGGGGTTTTGGGGTTTTGTTTTTTTTTGTGATCCCAAAAAACCCCAAACTTTGGGATTTGTTTTTCTTCCTCCTCCCCCCTCCAGGCTCCTTCCCATTGGCTGAAAATTCCAGGAAATCCTTGGAAAAGGAGTTGTTTTTTTCCTGTCGTTCGCAGGGAGGCGGGGAGCGCTTCCCTAAAAACTCCAAATCCCATCCCGGAATTCCCAAATCCGTCCCTCGGCAAATCCCAAACCCCTCAGCCCCAGGAATTCTCTCCCCTCCTCCTAAAAATCCCGAAATCCGATCCCAAAATTCCCAAATCCCGCTGGGAGGAGCTCCCGGAGATCCCAGGGCAGTTCAGGCACCTTTAACTCTTTCCTGTCCTCCTAAAAATCCTAAATCCAACCCCAAAATTCCCAAATCCATCCCTCAGGAGATCCCAGATCCCTCAATCCCAGGAATTCTCTCCCCTCTTCCAAAAAATATCCTGAAATCCGATCCCAAAATTCCCAAATCCCTCAGTCAGGAGCTCCCGGAATTCTCTGGGCAGCTCAGCCGCTTTTAACTCTTTCCTTTCTTCCCAAATCCGACGCCAAAACCGACCCCAAAATTCCCAAATCCCTCGGGCAGGAGATCCCAAACCCTTCAGTCCCAGGAACTCATCCTAAAAAATCCTAAATCCGATCCCAAAATTCCCAGATCCCGCTGGGAGGAGCTCCCGGAGATCCCAGGGCAGCTCAGGAACCTTTAACCCTTCCCTGTCCTCCTAAAAACAAATCCCCAAATCCCATCCCAAAATTCCCAAATCCATCGGGAGGAGATCCCGGACATCTCAGGCACTTTTAACTCTTTCATTTCCTCCTTAAAACCCCGAAATCGACCCCAAAATTCCCAAACTCATCCCTCAGGAGATCCCAAATCCCTCAGCCCCAGGAATTCTTTCTCCTTTTCCAAAATAAAATCCTAAATCCGATCCCAAAATTCCCAGATCCCTCAGTCAGGAGGTTCCCGAGGTCCCAAACCCCTCAATCCCAGGAATTCTCGCCCCTCTTCCCAAAAAAATCCCAAATCCCGTCCCAAAATTCCCAAATCTGTCCCTCGGGAAATCCCAAATCCCTCAGCCCCAGGAATTCTCTCCCCTCCTCCTAAAAATCCCGAAATCCCGTCCCAAAATTCCCAAATCCGTCCCTCAGGAGATCCCAGATCCCTCAACCCCAGGAACTCATCCTAAAAAATCCCGAGATCCCATCCCAAAATTCCCAGATCCCGCTGGGAGGAGCTCCCGGAGTTTCCTGAGCAGCTCAGGAACCTTTAACCCTTCCCTGTCCTCCTAAAAACAAATCCCCAAATCCCATCCCAAAATTCCCAAGCTCATCCGACCGGAGATCCCAAACCCCTCGACCCCAGGAATTCTCTCCGCTTTTCCAAAAAAAATCCCCAAATCCCATCCCAAAATTCCCAAATCCCGCGGGCAGGACATTCCAAACCCCTCAGCCCCAGGAACTCCTCACCTTCCCCCTAAAAAAACCCCGAAATTCGATCCCAAAATTCCCAAACCCCTCAGTCAGGAGCTCCCGGAATTCTCTGGGCAGCTCAGGCACCTTTAACTCTTTCATTTCCTCCCCAAATCCGACCCCAAATCTGATCCAAAAATTCCCAAATCCATCCGACAGGAGATCCCAAACCCTTCAACCCCAGGAACTCTTTCCATTCTCCCTAAAAAACTCCTAAATCCGACCCCAAAATTCCCAAATCCATCGGGAAGGGGAGCCCGGGATCTCTCTGAGCAGCTCAGGAACCTTTAACCCTTCCCTGTCCTCCTAAAAATCCTAAATCCGATCCCAGAATTCCCAAATCCCTCGGGAGGAGATCCCAAACCCCTCAACCCCAGGAATTCTCTCCCCTCTTCCAAAAAAATATCCTGAAATCCCATCCCAAAATTCCCAAATCCCGCTGGGAGGAGATCCCAAACCCTTCAGACCCAGGAACTCATCCTAAAAAAATCCTAAATCCCATCCCAAAATTCCCAAATCCATCGGGAGGAGATCCCGGACATCTCAGGCACTTTTAACTCTTTCATTTCCTCCTTAAAACCCCGAAATCGACCCCAAAATTCCCAAACTCATCCCTCAGGAGATCCCAAATCCCTCAGCCCCAGGAATTCTCTCTCCTTTTCCAAAATAAAATCCTAAATCCGATCCCAAAATTCCCAGATCCCTCAGTCAGGAGGTTCCCGAGGTCCCAAACCCCTCAATCCCAGGAATTCTCGCCCCTCTTCCCAAAAAAATCCCAAATCCCATCCCAAAATTCCCAAATCCGTCCCTCGGGAAATCCCAAATCCCTCAGCCCCAGGAATTCTCTCCCCTCCTCCTAAAAATCCCGAAATCCCGTCCCAAAATTCCCAAATCCGTCCCTCAGGAGATCCCAGATCCCTCAACCCCAGGAACTCATCCTAAAAAATCCCGAGATCCCATCCCAAAATTCCCAGATCCCGCTGGGAGGAGCTCCCGGAGTTTCCTGAGCAGCTCAGGAACCTTTAACCCTTCCCTGTCCTCCTAAAAACAAATCCCCAAATCCCATCCCAAAATTCCCAAGCTCATCCGACCGGAGATCCCAAACCCCTCGACCCCAGGAATTCTCTCCGCTCTTCCAAAAAAAATCCCCAAATCCCATCCCAAAATTCCCAAATCCCGCGGGCAGGACATTCCAAACCCCTCAGCCCCAGGAACTCCTCGCCTTCCCCCTAAAAAACCCCGAAATTCGATCCCAAAATTCCCAAACCCCTCAGTCAGGAGCTCCCGGAATTCTCTGGGCAGCTCAGGCACCTTTAACTCTTTCATTTCCTCCCCAAATCCGACCCCAAATCTGATCCAAAAATTCCCAAATCCATCCGACAGGAGATCCCAAACCCTTCAACCCCAGGAACTCTTTCCATTCTCCCTAAAAAACTCCTAAATCCGACCCCAAAATTCCCAAATCCATCGGGAAGGGGAGCCCGGGATCTCTCTGAGCAGCTCAGGAACCTTTAACCCTTCCCTGTCCTCCTAAAAATCCTAAATCCGATCCCAGAATTCCCAAATCCCTCGGGAGGAGATCCCAAACCCCTCAACCCCAGGAATTCTCTCCCCTCTTCCAAAAAAATATCCTGAAATCCCATCCCAAAATTCCCAAATCCCGCTGGGAGGAGATCCCAAACCCTTCAGACCCAGGAACTCATCCTAAAAAAATCCTAAATCCGATCCCAAAATTCCCAAATCCATCGGGAGGAGATCCCGGACATCTCAGGCACTTTTAACTCTTTCATTTCCTCCTTAAAACCCCGAAATCGACCCCAAAATTCCCAAACTCATCCCTCAGGAGATCCCAAATCCCTCAGCCCCAGGAATTCTCTCTCCTTTTCCAAAATAAAATCCTAAATCCCATCCCAAAATTCCCAGATCCCTCAGTCAGGAGGTTCCCGAGGTCCCAGATCCCTCAATCCCAGGAATTCTCGCCCCTCTTCCCAAAAAAATCCCAAATCCCGTCCCAAAATTCCCAAATCCGTCCCTCGGGAAATCCCAAATCCCTCAGCCCCAGGAATTCTCTCCCCTCCTCCTAAAAATCCCGAAATCCGATCCCAAAATTCCCAAATCCGTCCCTCAGGAGATCCCAGATCCCTCAACCCCAGGAACTCATCCTAAAAAATCCCGAGATCCCATCCCAAAATTCCCAGATCCCGCTGGGAGGAGCTCCCGGAGTTTCCTGAGCAGCTCAGGAACCTTTAACCCTTCCCTGTCCTCCTAAAAATAAATCCCCAAATCCCATCCCAAAATTCCCAAGCTCATCCGACCGGAGATCCCAAACCCCTCGACCCCAGGAATTCTCTCCGCTCTTCCAAAAAAATCCCCAAATCCCATCCCAAAATTCCCAAATCCCGCGGGCAGGACATTCCAAACCCCTCAGCCCCAGGAACTCCTCGCCTTCCCCCTAAAAAAACCCCGAAATTCGATCCCAAAATTCCCAAACCCCTCAGTCAGGAGCTCCCGGAATTCTCTGGGCAGCTCAGCCGCTTTTAACTCTTTCCTTTCTTCCCAAATCCGACCCCAAATCTGATCCCAAAATTCCCAAATCCCTCGGGCAGGAGATCCCAAACCCTTCAGTCCCAGGAACTCATCCTAAAAACTCCTAAATCCGATCCCAAAATTCCCAGATCCCGCTGGGAGGAGCTCCCGGAGTTTCCTGAGCAGCTCAGGAACCTTTAACCCTTCCCTGTCCTCCTAAAAACAAATCCCCAAATCCGATCCCAAAATTCCCAAATCCATCGGGAGGAGATCCCGGACATCTCAGGCACTTTTAACTCTTTCATTTCCTCCTTAAAACCCCGAAATCGACCCCAAAATTCCCAAACTCATCCCTCAGGAGATCCCAAATCCCTCAGCCCCAGGAATTCTCTCTCTTTTTCCAAAATAAAATCCTAAATCCGATCCCAAAATTCCCAGATCCCTCAGTCAGGAGGTTCCCGAGGTCCCAAACCCCTCAATCCCAGGAATTCTCGCCCCTCTTCCCAAAAAAATCCCAAATCCCGTCCCAAAATTCCCAAATCTGTCCCTCGGGAAATCCCAAATCCCTCAGCCCCAGGAATTCTCTCCCCTCCTCCTAAAAATCCCGAAATCCCGTCCCAAAATTCCCAAATCCGTCCCTCAGGAGATCCCAGATCCCTCAACCCCAGGAACTCATCCTAAAAAATCCCGAGATCCCATCCCAAAATTCCCAGATCCCGCTGGGAGGAGCTCCCGGAGTTCCCAGGGCAGCTCAGGAACCTTTAACCCTTCCCTGTCCTCCTAAAAACAAATCCCCAAATCCCATCCCAAAATTCCCAAGCTCATCCGACCGGAGATCCCAAACCCCTCGACCCCAGGAATTCTCTCCGCTCTTCCAAAAAAATCCCCAAATCCCATCCCAAAATTCCCAAATCCCGCGGGCAGGACATTCCAAACCCCTCAGCCCCAGGAACTCCTCACCTTCCCCCTAAAAAAACCCCGAAATTCGATCCCAAAATTCCCAAACCCCTCAGTCAGGAGCTCCCGGAATTCTCTGGGCAGCTCAGGCACCTTTAACTCTTTCATTTCCTCCCCAAATCCGACCCCAAATCTGATCCCAAAATTCCCAAATCCATCCGACAGGAGATCCCAAACCCTTCAACCCCAGGAACTCTTTCCATTCTCCCTAAAAAACTCCTAAATCCGACCCCAAAATTCCCAAATCCATCGGGAAGGGGAGTCCGGGATCTCTCTGAGCAGCTCAGGAACCTTTAACCCTTCCCTGTCCTCCTAAAAATCCTAAATCCGATCCCAGAATTCCCAAATCCCTCGGGAGGAGATCCCAAACCCCTCAACCCCAGGAATTCTCTCCCCTCTTCCCAAAAAATATCCTGAAATCCCATCCCAAAATTCCCAAATCCCGCTGGGAGGAGCTCCCGGAGTTCCCAGGGCAGCTCAGGAACCTTTAACTCTTCCCTGTCCTCCCCAAAACAACCCCAAATCCGATCCCAAAATTCCCAAATCCCTCGGCAGGAGATCCCAAACCCCTCAGCCACTTTTAACCATTTCCTTTCCTCCCAAAAAACCCCAAATCCCATCCCAAAATTCCTAAATCCATCCCTCAGGAGATCCCAAACCCCTCAGCCCCAGGAATTCTCTCCCCTCTTCCCAAAAAATCCCCAAAATCCCATCCCAAAATTCCCAAATCCATTGGGCAGGAGATCCCAAATCCCTCAGCCCCAGGAATTCTTTCTCCTTTTCCAAAATAAAATCCCAAATCCCATCCCAAAATTCCCAAATCCATCCCTCAGGAGATCCCAGATCCCTCAACCCCAGGAATTCTCTCCCTTCCCCCTAAAAAATCCCAAAATCCCATCCCAAAATTCCCAAATCCATCGGGCAAGGAGATCCCAAACCTTTCAGCTCCAGGAACTCATCCTAAAAAATCCTGAAATCCGAGCCCAAAATTCCCAAATCCGTCCCTCGGGAGATCCCAGATCCCTCAGCCCCAGGAATTCTTTTCCCTCCTCCTAAAAAAATCCCCAAATCCGATCCCAAAAATTCCCAAATTCCTCGGTCGGGAGCTCCCAAACCCCTTTAACCCTTTCCCCCCCCCCCGAAGGATTTGTGGTTGCAATTCCAGGGGCGTTTTTCCCTCCAAAAATTCCAAGATTTTTCCACGGAGAACGCGGAGATGGGGAAAATAAAAATCCCAATTTTTGGGATCGGCGGCTCCAAAATCCCCGAGAATTCCATGGAAATTCCCATGGGATTCGCTCCGGGATTATCCCAGGTGTTGGAAAAGAACGGGAAACTTGGAATTCCCGGGAATTTCCTTGGATCTACTCCGAGCCGGGAATTCTGAGCCGGAATTCCGGGATTTTCACATTCCCGGGAAATCCAGCCGTGATTCCAAAACTCCTGAAAAAATCCCGGAATTTTCACTGGGGAAACTCAAATCCAGAGGATGGGGGGGGATGGGAAAAGAGGCTCCAGGAAAAACCGGGATCGGCAGCGGGAATGTGGAAAAACCAGGATGGAATTCCAAGATTAATTCCAGGAAATTCTGCTGGAATCCAGGATGGAATTCCAGGTTTAATTCCAGAGAATTCAGTGGAAAACCAGGATGGAATTCCAATTTTAATTCCAGGGGAAACCAGTCCGGAGTTCCATGTTTAATTCCAGGAAATTCTGTGGGAATTCGGGATGGAATTCCAAGTTTAATTCCAGGAAATTCAGTTGGAAATTGGGATGGAATTCCAGGTTTAATTCCAGGAAATTTTGCTGGAATTTGGGATGGAATTCCATGGTTAACTCCTGAAAATTCCAGGGCAAACCAGGATGGAATTCCAGGTTTAATTCCAGGAAATTCATTGGGAATTCGGGATGGAATTCCAAGTTCATTCCAGGAAATTCTGCTGGAATTCAGGATGGAATTCCAGCTTTAACTCCTGAAAATTCCAAGGAAAACCGGGATGGAATTCCAAGTTTAATTCCAGGAAATTCATTGGGAATTCAGGATGGAATTCCAAGTTTAATTCCAGAGAATTCAGTTGGAAATTGGGATGGAATTCCAGGTTTAATTCCTGAAAATTCCAGGGAAAACCAGGATGGAATTCCAAGTTTAATTCCAGAGAATTCAGTTGGAATTCAGGATGGAATTCCAAGTTTAATTCCAGAGAATTCAGTTGGAATTCAGGATGGAATTCCAAGTTTAATTCCAGGAAATTCACTGGGAATTCAGGATGGAATTCCAGGTTTAATTCCTGATAATTCTGCTGGAAACTGGGATGGAATTCCAAGTGTAATTCCAAGAAATCCGGGCTGGAATTCCAAGTTTATTCCAGGAAATTTTGCTGGAATTTGGGATGGAATTCCAGGTTTAATTCCTGAAAATTCCAGGGCAAACCAGGATGGAATTCCAGGTTTAATTCCAGGAAATTCATTGGGAATTCAGGATGGAATTCCACGTTCATTCCAGGAAATTCTGCTGGAATTCAGGATGGAATTCCAAGTTTAATTCCGGAGATTTCAGTGGGAAACCAGTCTGGAATTCCAAGTTCATTCCAGGAAATTCTGCTGAAATCTGGGATGGAATTCCAGCTTTAACTCCTGAAAATTCCAAGGAAAACCGGGATGGAATTCCAAGTTTAATTTCAAGAAATCAGTGGGAATTCGGGATAGAATTCCAAGTTTAATTCCAGGAAATTCACTGGGAATTCAGGATGGAATTCCAAGTTTAATTCCAGGAAATTCACTGGGAATTCAGGATGGAATTCCAAGTTTAATTCCAGAGAATTCAGTTGGAATTCAGGATGGAATTCCAAGTTTAATTCCTGATAATTCTGCTGGAAACTGGGATGGAATTCCAAGTGTAATTCCAAGAAATCCGGGCTGGAATTCCAAGTTTATTCCAGGAAATTTTGCTGGAATTTGGGATGGAATTCCATGGTTAACTCCTGAAAATTCCAGGGAAAACCAGGATGGAATTCCAGGTTTAATTCCAGGAAATTCCAAGGAAAACCGGGATGGAATTCCAGGTTTAATTCCAGAGAATTCAGTTGGAAATTGGGATGGAATTCCACGTTTAACTCCTGAAAATTCCGGAGGAATTCAGGATGGAATTCCAAGTTTAATTCCAGGAAATTCAGCTGGAATCCATGGAATTCCAAGTTTCCTGGGAATGACGGGGAAATCTCCGTCTCCAGCTCGGCTCCGCCATTCCCGATTCAATCCCAGCGGGATGGAATTCCCGGGATGCAATTCCGGGATCGCATTCCCGGTCTCCATGGAAACGCGATTTAAAAGGAAAGGCGGCAAAAAAATTCCCGGAATTCCCAAATTTTCCTCCCTGGAGGGCTCTGGAGCTTTTCCTACCGGGAATTTTCTGGGATTTCCCCAGATTTTCTCAATTTTTCCCTGATTTTTCCTGGATTTTTCCCCAGAATTTCCTGGATTTTCCCATAAATTTCCAGATTTTCCTGGATTTTTCCCAGATTTTCCCAGATTTTCCCAAATTTTCCCAGATTTTTCCCAGATTTTCCCAGATTTTCCCATAAATTCCCAGATATTCCCAGATTTTCCCAGATATTCCCAAATTTTCCTGGATTTTCCCCAAATTTTCCCAGATATTCCCAGATTTAATTGGATTTTTCCGGTGTTTTTCTCCAATTTTTCTGAATTTCCCCAGATTTTCTGGAATTCTCTGGGATTTTCCTGAATTTTTCCCAGATTTCCCTGGATTTTCCTATTTTTTTCCAGATTTCCTTGGATTTTTCCCAGATTTCCCTGGATTTCCCTGGATATTCCCAAATTTTCCCGGATTTTCCTTAATTTTCCCGGATTTCCCTGGATATTCCCAAATTTTCCTAATTTTTTCCCAATTTCTTCCAAATTTTCCTGGATTTTTCCCAGGTTTTCCTTAATTTTTCCCAAATCTTCCCAGTTTTTCCAGGATTTTCCTGGATTTTTCCCAGATTTTCCATAATTTTCATGTATTTTCCCAGATTTTCATGGATTTTCCCCAAAATTCCCAGATTTTCCTGGATGTTTCCTGCATTTCCCAGATTTTTCCAGATTTCCCTGGATATTCCTGAATTTTCCTCGATTTTTCCCAAATTTTCCTGGATTTTTCCCAATTTTTTCCCCAATTTTTCCTGGATTTTCCCAATTTTTTCCCAGATTTCCCTGGATTTTTCCAAGATTTTCCCCAATTTTTCCCTAAATTTTTCCACATTTTTCCAGATTTCCCTGGATTTTTCCCAGATTTTCCTGGATTTTCCCAGATTTTCCAAGATTTTTCCCAATATTTTCCTGGATTTTTCCTGGATTTTCCCCAAAATTCCCAGATTTTCCTGGATGTTTCCCAGATTTTTCCCAGATTTCCCTGGATTTTTCCCAGATTTTCCTGGATTTTCCCCAAAATTCCCAGATTTTCCTGGATGTTTCCCAAATTTTCCCAGATTTCCCTGGATTTTTCCCAGATTTTCCAAAAATTTCCTGGATTTTTCCCAGATTTTCCAAGATTTTCCCAGATTTTCCAAGATTTTTCCCAGATTTTCCCTAAATTTTCCCAGATTTTTCCAGATTTCCTGGATTTTTCCTGGATTTTCCTGGATTTTGACTTTGGGAAGGAGGGGTCGGAGAGGATCCCAAATCCCGCAGGAATTCCATCCCAAATTCCCCGGGAACGGGAAAAGGAATTCCCAGGAATTCCCAGGAAAATCCCAAAGAAACCGGGATTTCCCAACATTCCCATAAAAACCGGGATGAGGAAAATATTCCCAACATTCCAAGAAAAAGAAGCGGGATGAGGAGGAAGCCGAGGTTTGGGATCGCTCCCGGGATTATTCCGGGATTATTCCCAAGATTATCCCCAAAATTCTTCCCAGGATTTTTCCAGGATTGTTCCCAAAATTCCTGGGATTTTTTCTGGAATTTTTCCCAGGATTTTTTCTGGAATTTTTCCCAGGATTTTTTCTGGAATTTTTCCCAGGATTATTCCCAGAATTCCCAGGATTTTTCCCAGGATTCCCAGGATTTTTCCAGAATTGTTCCCAGAATTCCCAGGATTTTTTCTGGAATTTTTCCCAGGATTTTTCCAGGGATTTTCCCAGGATTATTCCCAGAATTCCCAGGATTATTCCCAGAATTCCCAGGATTTTTCCAGAATTGTTCCCAGAATTCCCAGGATTTTTTCTGGAATTTTTCCCAGGATTTTTCCAGGGATTTTCCCAGGATTATTCAAAAAATTCCTGGGATTATTCCCAGAATTCCCAGGATTTTTCCAGAATTGTTCCCAGAATTCCCAGGATTTTTTCTGGAATTTTTCCCAGGATTATTCCCAGAATTCCCAGGATTTTTCCAGGGATTTTCCCAGGATTATTCAAAAAATTCCTGGGATTATTCCCAGAATTCCCAGGATTATTCTCAGGATTATTCCCAGGATTTTTTCTGGAATTTTTCCCAGGATTATTCCCAGAATTCCCAGGATTTTTCCCAGGATTCCCAGGATTTTTCCTGATATTTTCCCAGGATCAATAAAAAAATTCCCGGGATTATTCCCAGAATTCCCAGGATTTTTCCAGAATTGTTCCCAGAATTCCCAGGATTTTTTCTGGAATTTTTCCCAGATTTTTCCAGGGATTTTCCCAGGATTATTCAAAAAATTCCCAGGATTATTCCCAGAATTCCCAGGATTATTCCCAGGATTTTTCCCAGGATTTTTCCAGAATTGTTCCCAGAATTCCCAGGATTTTTTCTGGAATTTTTCCCAGGATTATTCCCAGAATTCCCAGGATTTTTCCAGGGATTTTCCCAGGATTATTCAAAAAATTCCTGGGATTATTCCCAGAATTCCCAGCATTATTCTCAGGATTATTCCCAGGATTTTTCCTGGAATTTTTCCCAGGATTATTCCCAGAATTCCCAGGATTTTTCCTGATATTTTCCCAGGATCAATAAAAAAATTCCCGGGATTATTCCCAGAATTCCCAGGATTTTTCCAGAATTGTTCCCAGAATTCCCAGGATTTTTTCTGGAATTTTTCCCAGGATTTTTCCCAGATTTTCCCAGGGATTTTCCCAGGATTATTCAAAAAATTCCCAGGATTTTTCCCAGGATTTTTCCCAAGATTTTTCCAGAATTGTTCCCAGAATTCCCAGGATTTTTCCTGGAATTTTTCCCAGGATTATTCCCAGAATTCCCAGGATTTTTCTCAGGTCTATTCCCAGGATTTTTCCAGAATTGTTCCCAGAATTCCCAGGATTTTTTCTGG